>NW_005841934.1:1828293-1882739 GCF_000455745.1 Alligator sinensis
GCCCTATCATTTGACGGCAGTTGGTGGATTTGTTTTAGTTGCATTGCTGTAATAAAAAAATTGGTCCCTAGTCTTATTTCTTTTCCGAGTGCATATAAAACCTCCGATATGTTGCATATTCTACATCTGGTTGGTGCTGGGGGAGAATTTGATGCGATAAAACTCTTTTTTCCCCCCAGGAAACAGTAGCATGGGAATGGACAGAGGCCTGGTGATTCTACAAACCCAGCAACATTTTTCACTTGATTTTCATAAGCGAAGGGCTGTCTCACTAACACTATCACTTTAGCGTTTTGCAGAGTCTAAAATTGTGCTAAGCAAATTACAAAACAAAGAGGCAGATAAGGTCCCTGGCCTGAAGCATTTGCAATCTGATGATAAACATGATACAAGGCTGCCAACTGCAGCGAATGAAAGCAGAAAAGAAGAACAAAGATTCCACAAATGGGGTCATGCGGTAATTCATTTCAGACACGTGCACATCTTGGGACCGTGACCAACGCTGCTAGTTTTCCTTATTTTTTAATAGTCAACACAATCCTTGATGATCACCATCGTTATCTACAGATAATGCAGGACAGATGCCCTTGCTATGCAATAACTGAGATGAAATAATTTTTATGACCCCTTCTGCCCCTCGCTCTTGTAAGGTGCTGAGTATTCTGACCCCCGTCCAGAAAGCACTTGCAAATGTGAGCGGTCCCATTAAAGTCAGAGTAAAAACAAGAGAGTCAAAGCCAAATCAATAGGATTACTCATACGCTTAAATGCTCTGCTGGATGAGTGCCAGGCAACTCAGTAACTCGAGGGTTAAGTCCTGAATTGCAGAAGAACAGGGCTCTGGCAGCCCAGATATGATCTTCCTTTCCATTTCTACAGATACTACTATTCTTTAGGTCTAGATCCCCTCCCCGTGCAAGGAAATCCTGCTCTCATGCCACATGCTATAGGATGTGTGCAAATTTGACGCTAAACAGCTGCATATGACATTCATTTGTATTTCCATAATGCAAAAATAACGGGCTCAGTGTTTATGCTTTCTATAACATGAAACTTTTTTGAAATTGCTTTGTACTCCAAGTAACAGCCATATGATTCACCATGAAATGAAGTCTGGAAAATCGTTTTGGATAAATGGAACTATAAATTCAATAGAATTTCCATGACAACATAGATTGCAACACTCTGCCACGAGTAAAACGCTATAAATCATTCAAAACCAACAAGAAATCAGCAATAAGTCTTCTATTTCAAAACACACAACAGCCCTGAATTATAGTGTTGTGGCTATTACCTCACCAGTCAGTGCTTCACGTTTTTGCTCGTCTCCCCCTTTACAAGCACTGCTTGATGTTTGACTTATTATTTTTATTCCAACGCTAATAAAGCGTCTGTGGAAACAAAACAAAAAGCATAGTAAACACGGGCCATGTGAGACTTGGGTTTCCTTGTGCTTCTTTCCCAAATCATCCCCTTAAGCAGGAAAAAAGGTTAAATGACGCTCATCTCAGGGTATTTATTTCCTGTATGTCGGGACATGTGCCATTACTGCCTTGGACTGCCATTTGTCACCGTCTCTTTGGAGCCACAGGAGTGGGAAGGGTGCGATTTGGGTCTGAGCGAGGGTGATAAAATGATGCCAATGACATGCCAGAGAGGGAGAGAAGAGTTGCTATTATAACAGGAAAAACTATTTAGAGAAGGGCGTAAGACTGCAGTACTCCGTGGTGCCAATTCACCCCTCCACTGCTGGTATCCTGACAAGCTTCATCTCCGAAAGGCCCTGCTCCTGGAGTCATGTGATCATCTGCAATTGCCAGGATTCATTTAAAAAGTTGACGTCTTTAGCCAGTGCAGGATGAATTGAAGGTGGAAAGTGAAGTGGAACCAACAGGTGATGAGACAAAACCTCACTATTAACCGTGTTCCTAAAATTCATGATTTTGGACTGCGCAGCTCAGGCAGTGCTAACTTTTGTGGACGGACAGTCTCACAACAGGGCCAAAGTCTAGGACTTGACAGATCTGGGTTCGAGTGCCTGCGCTGCCCAAAATTCTAGTTTGACTTGGGAAAAGTCCCGTAGGGTGAGAGTCATTTCAGTGGGAAGATTGATGGTGGACGAACTCACGCAACTGGGCCTTGGCTCTCCATCTGTCAAATATGGCAGTAATACCTCCCAGCACTGGTATTTTGACCCCATGCCATGACAATGGGCAATGTCATGTAAGAGAACCTCAGACAGAACATGGGGTCCTCATTACATCCATGGGACCAACATCGAATTACAGCTCAGACCTAAGGCACAGCTCACATCACAGCCTGTGGCCCACAAATAGTCACAGCAATTGCCTCCATGTGCACTTAGGCTTGAATCCAAAGCCTAATGCAACGAATATGGGTTTTCGGATGAGGCTGTTAGTTTGAACTCTGTCTATGGTTCTATCAATGGCTGGCTGAAATATCTTCCCTTCACTATATTAATAGACCAGAATCTGAACCCAGAGGATGATGGAAAGCTAATGGGAACAGACACTCATAAGGATAACATTTTAACGATGGACAAAACCCTACGACCTGGAAAAACTGGAAGTGGGGAATGCAGATTCTGTGCTTATTTGCTTTCCAGGGTGAAAACTGAAACAGGTCATTTAGGAACTGGCTGAAAACCAAAATACCAATCAACGGTTGCTGTATTTAGGCTCTCCTTTAAAAAAAACACATTTACCTTCCTCAACATCACGAAGCTGTGCAAGCTTTACTAGAACAAAGACGGGTGAAGGAGCCTAGCGCTCTTGACAGGCACCGCAAAAAGATCCTCCAGTTAGAAGACCTATATCTTTAAGTATAAAAAATAAAAATCCATAAAGTAGCAATCTTCCCGGAATGAAGGCTTAATACAACTGAATACAATATTTACTGGATGCATGAGTCTTAGAAGTCCTCTGAGAGATCATGGCATAGCATAGTTTATTCTTGTTGTAATGCAATGGTTTATTGGGAGGGTTTTTTAGGGCTATGCGCATGGTCCCTCTAACTTCACTGATTAGCTCTGAAACATGCTTTCAAAAAGCTGACAATATTTATAGTTTTGCTGCATCTTTTCAGCCTGATGCAGGCAACAGATGGGACAGGTTTTCACTAGAATTCAACTGCGCTGACAAGGCCATTCGTATCTCGGAGGGGAAGCGCACTCCTTCAGGCAATTCTGTTACGAGATTATTCGTATTTGCTGAACTGCAAATTGTCTGGGCGAGAGCAGCAGAACCAGCCCCGAAAACGACTCACCTCGAGTGCTCCATCACAGCGCTACGCTCTCCCATTTTTCACCGAAGAACCACCTCCGCGTGGTAATCCAAAAGGCAACGATCCTCTGACGAAGCATGCAACGGTGTTAAATATAATGTAATACTCTGCAAGAATTACTGGCGTTTCCCCAGATTCCTGGGGAGAGGAAGGCTGGCCAGACTGGCAGTTAAGGTACTGAACTAGAGCTCTGAACATCTGGATTCATTTCCCAGTGCCTCCGCAGTCTTCCTCGCACGATGCGAAAACAAGAGTTTTCATGGCTAATGTTTCCGAGTGCTCAACTCCGGACACCTCACAGGGTTGCAGGCTGATTTTCTAGGAGCGGGTGCTCAGGGTGCTTCCAAAAACAGGCTGCTTTGAAGACGTCTCAGGTTGGACTGCGACCCCAGAAGCACTAGTCTCGTTGGAAAGTCTTGAATGCAACTGTGCCGAACGCCTGTTTCTGATTCCCTCCCACGCTCCCATCTTCCCCGTCGGCTTCTAAATCTCAGCCTAAGTTTGTAAACTTTTGTGCAAGGTACTAATTCAGAGGCAGGGAAAAGCAGGAAGCCAGCTTCCTAGAGAGACTGCAATGGTTTACCTCTGTGTTGGATGGCGATCTCACTTTAAAAGCATGTTTTGTAGTTACTAGGCTGCAGGACCAGAAGGTTTATGCATATCTGAATCCTAAATGAATGGAGACGGTGGATCTGTTTGGACAAATTCTGGGCCCAGTTACACTGCAATATATTCAGAGCAACTCCTACGACTTCTGTTGAAAGAGTCCAGATTTGCACCACCTTGGCCAAGAGAAGAATTCGGTAGCTGGCTTTGTCGTAGCTCCCATCCCCGCCCCATCCGACATAACGTATCACCTGGTTGAGGGAGGGCAGAATTTCGTAAATGGGGAAAACGTGGTTCTCAGCAGCACTTCAATGGTGGCCACTCAGGGTTTTCTCTTTTTGGATGAGGATGTCATCGCCACGCATGTCACAACACTGCCATGCAACGTTACGCTCCATGTTTCGCTGGATCCTCAAATTTCGTACTTGTTCAAGCACTAGAAAAGGTATTTTGTCTTCCTGCTCGATCCCTGACTCAAGTGTCATCTGCTCTCCAAATCACTGTTAACCCATCAAAAGAATTTACGCTCTAACACTCGTATAAAAAGCACCCTGAGTCTCAAAACAATTTTGGTAAATACTGACACTGAGTAAAAATGTAAAGCTTCTGGAAGTTGCACAATTTTCTTGAGTGATGTTAACACCTGCCCATCATCACATCTGCAAATCCATTTGCAAACATACTCTCTGTAGTGATCAGCTGAAAATTGTCAACGTTATCCTTCCAGATCTGTGACATAAAGCACAAATCTGACTCCTGCCTCCCTGCCATCGCACGCTTGCACCTTTCTCCAGAAATCATCAGGGAGCTGCATCCAACTTCCATCTAAGCACTCTGATTACTCTGCTCAGGTCCTTAACATTTGGGAATTTCAACAAAATAGCATCTTTTTTTTTACCAGTCTCCATTTTTCTCAGGCCTGGCCCAAGCCCTGCTGTTCCCAGGGCAAGACCCCTGTTGATTTCATCAACTTTTGATGGACAAAACAGCACTATCGAACCAACTACTTGGTTTACATTTCATTTTATAGGACCCGGGTCATTACAGCACTTAAGCCTGTGCCTGATTTCCAACAGGGAGTGTTCCCTTCCCAGCTCTGAAAAGCACTACAGCATGCACTTGGCCTTTAACTTAAGCTGCATGAGACTTTCTCCTAAGAAGAAATGAAATGCATACTGCAGCAATTGAATGAATCACTGCCCGCAGAGAGGAAACCATCTGAGGCCAAATCCCACTGCTACAGCTGGAAATGAGTAGAGGCAGCACAGTTCCACCAAGGAGCACAATCGTCACCGATTTCATAGACGTTAGGGCTGGAAAGGACCTTGCGAGATCATCGGGTCCAGCCCCCTGCCCATGGGGCAGGAAGTCAGCTGGGGTCACATGACCCCAGCAAGGTGAGCATCCAAAATCTTGTGAAGTTCTGATCTGGGCGAGAACCAGCAACCATCACGACTGGCCCCGGGGGGAGCGGGAGCAGAGCCAGCACCACAAAGCTGGGGGGATGCTTGCAGTGAACAATTCAAATAGCTCCAGCAGCCTATCTGCTGCCTTTTGGGCAGGGCCCCTAGAAAGGATAACATCTGGGTGGGATGTGATCCTATCTGGAAAGGCCCCTGCTGGGGGGGTACTACCCAAGAGCTGTCTCTGGCTGGGGGCAGGTGAGACAAAACCAAAAACCCACCTTCAAATCAAGAGGGATAAAAAGCGTTTGGGCTGGAGGCAGGAATGTGATGGGGAGAGGTTTTATCCCTGGGGTTCCTGTGGATTGGCAGCACTTCCCCTCCTAAAACCTGCTGTGGTGTTTTGTTCTCCTCTCTCCGTGCATCTCCTTCCTCTCCCCTTCCCTTCCTGGTGCCCCACCTGCACTCTGCCCCATCCCCTTCTCCCTTGTGTTGTCCACCCAGGTGCCTTCGTCCCCACCTGGACTGGCAGTCCCTCTGTGACCTGCTCGTGCTGGTCCCCTTCCCCGGACAGTGTTGCAGGCCAAAGGGATCGTATCGCTGGACATGGAGTCTGACCAAGGCAGGACTCATGGGCTCGTCTCCTTCAAACGAGAGCTCCAAGGATGGGCTCCTACCTGGTGCAGGCAGACAGGGCTCACCTGGTGCAAACTCGCCCGTGCATGACTCGGCCTGAGCTTTCAGGCTCCCAAGCTCCTTGCAAACGTCATCCTCCATGTCTCGTTCCTCCCATCAGCCATGCACCTGGATGAATAACATCACTCTGTCTCCCTCTGTCACAGCGGACAGGGGTACTTAGCGAGGTCCCTCTGAGGCCAAGATATAGTTGCACATTAAGGACCGACTGAATCACAGCTGATGTCATTTTCCTAAATTGTGGGTTTCGCTGACTTAAGAGATGCCAAACCAGAATAAGCCTTTGAGTATACCATTTGATCTGTGCGTCTGATGGCTGAGGCCACCCATGCTCTGCTAATCTTTGACTTGCTCTCAAATCAGCCTGCCTCAGCTGAGCCGGGTATGTTTGGCTTGGAGAAAAGGAGATTAAGTGGTGCTGGTGAAGTGGGGGTGGGATATTTTCAAATATCTGAAAGGCTGCCATGAGAACCACTGATCTCCCTTGCCACAGAGGGCAAGACACAAAGCAATGGGCTTATACTGCGGCAAAGCAGCTTGAGATCAAATCCCAGAAAAAAAAACAACCACAGGACCATGAAGCGGGCTGTCCAGGGCAGCTGGACAATGTCCTTCACTTCAAGAAGGGGTTAGATCAGCATCTACCTGGGATGGTTTAGGAATAGAAAACCCTGCATCGGTACAGGGCGCTGGACTAGAAGACCCCCGAGGTTTCCCAACCCCGTGACACTAGGTACTTTCTTCAAGCGCTCTCTGCATAGCGCGAGTCTTTCATATAAACCTCATAATCGAGTAATCAGCGTGCATGACTAATTTTTATTTTTCCATCTTGCACAGGTTAGAATAACCAGCCTAGGATGTCTGCTGAGAAGGAGCTGCTATATTTCATGTTTACCTTGCACAAGTATAAAACCTAGGGCTAAAGGGCCCGAAGAGTCAAATTCCACGTAGTTTCAATAAAGCGCCCTGAATAATACATAAAGCAGCTATACTCTTATCCCTAAAACCACAGGTGCGAACCAGATGTCATGCTTATCTTCTCTTGAGATTACAGCAAACAAATGCATGTCTTCAGAATATAAAGTACGCTCTGGATCACGAAGCCTGAAATATATTAAAAGCATGGCGCTGAAGTTCAAAGTACAAATATTACCTTACAAATCACAAGTCCCCTTTGGAGGGTGGTTTATAGAATATTTTATATAAAAGTTATAGATTTTTAAAATGTATTAACTTCTATTTAGGACCAGATACATTAATATACCACAAAAACTGAGGCAAATGTTGTTCTTCTGGTATAACTCAGAGACTGTAAGTTTAAGTCAGAAATACTGCCTATAATCCTCTTTTTATGGGCAAGGTACTGTCATACATATTGCACAGTAAGTAACATCAGTTGTTCTCAAGCCACTTCAGCCTCTACAAGCAGGATGAAAGATGAAGGCTTGGCCTTAATTTTGAGCTTGACTCCTATTGTCTCTTTAAATTAAGGCATGCAAATTAGCAGGCAGATTGCACTTGCATATGAGACTAAGCCTACCTGGGTTATTTAAAAGAAAGATTTGTAGAGCACATGTTGGGGGGTGTTGGAAATAGTGATTTAATCACAGACCACAGATCAGAATTCATCCTCCTAATACTGCACACCTGTCCTTTCCAGTAGTTCGGCCAACCCAGTCTTAAAAGGTAAACCACCTTGATTTTTGTGGAAACAGCGCTGTTTCAGAGACGGGCAGGTGTTTCACCTATGACGCTCTCCTAAAAAGGCAAAATGTAGAGAACAGGACTAAGTTTGAATGTCGGTGTCATATCCCAATACTTATTTTTTCCCTTAAATTAGGCCAGGTCTCACCTTGCAGCTCCAAAATGAACCCTCTGGAAGCAGCATCACCTGTGAGGGGCAAGAGCTACAGGATACAACAGCCACATCTCTCTCGGTCACACTTGCTCTTCAACGGAGACTGGCGTTAGACAACTAAGGACAATGCTCTCGTTAGAGAAGACCGCATGGCTGGTTTAAGGCACCGGCACTACAGACCTGCCCAATGCACCGCACAGGAGCATTAAACTCATGCCGTGCTGGCTCACGAGTGCCCACCAGCTCTACCCAAGAAAGGACCCTGCATGCAGTAGGAAGGGATAAGTGCACGTATTGGGATAAGTGCACGTAAATCAGTGGAACAAACGTGCCGCCAGAGCCAGACGTGTCCACACGACCCTGCCAGGGTCCAACATGAAATAGTTCAGCCCGGTGCTCGGGGTGGAGCGCAGAGTCCTGCCAGCTACGCTCACACAGCCCTACAACATTCAAAACTTTGCATTAAGAGTACAGAACAAGAAGCTGCAGCTGAAGCATTTCAAATGTGAAGCATTCAATAAAGCTTTCCTTTTCTCAGTGTCCCTTATTCCCCTTTTCCTTTAAGGTGTAGGGTGATTTTATGCCAGAAAGCCTTCTGTTCAACAGTCTTTTTGATGGCATTAAAGATGGTAATAACTGCCCTTTTTGAGCACTTGAGATGGTCTGTGGCTTGTGTTGTTGCTGTTATTGTTGGCATCTGATCTTGCTTCCTTGGAGACAACACAAGACATGCACATCGAACGGGGGACAAGACCAGCAGAGAGATAAGGCCACTTCCATCTCTGGTGCTGGCTCCCACTCGAAACGCTGCTGTTGGATACCGCAGGCACGGCCCGGGCTCTTATCAGCCGCTCCGAGACCCAGCCAACATGCACCAGGCTGTCGAGGGCACGGTTTTTACCTGCCTCGCTGGTCACAGGCTCAAACAGTGTTGAGAAAGAGTCCGTCTTGGCTGGCTAAGCCAGGCTGTTGTGAAGCAGAAGGCAAAAAGAGATAGGAGAGGGAAGAAATAAGATGTGGGGCAAGAAAAAGTTTGGCAGCAGGAAGCAGATTGGCCGAATCCAGCAGGAGCGAGGATGTCATGAGATCCTTTCCCTTCGGGCTGGACGGCTCAGGATGCCTTTCGAGATCAGGGTGATGGCGGTCCAGCAGTGTTACAGGGGATTCAAAGCTGGGCAGAGCAACTCTGTCGACGGCCAAGTCGGCCTCATTTTTCACACGCCGCGTTTGGTTCATTCATTATCCTCTCGGTTCCTTTCTCCTCCTGTTTACCAGACGTGCTCTCAACACAATCCTTGGGCAGGCTCAACAGACTGTTCTGTTTGGATTAATTGAGCCTGTCTCCGATTCGTGCCGTTTTCATTTTATAGCGCAGTCTGAGCTGGAGCTTCGTTACCTTGGACTCTGCCGAGGGCATCGACTGTTTTCGTTTGGCCCCGGGAGTCTCTGGTCCCAGAGGCAGGGCTATCACGGTGCATGAAGGCGAGCGAAGGGCAGCGGAAGGCGCACCCTCCGTTTCCTCCGCACCATGCAAGTGCCCAAGCGGACTAGAGATGGGAAACCATCATCCCCACTGCAGGGGCTTTGGCAGGAGCAGAGGGAGGGAGCTTGGTGAGGAGCTATTTTGAGTGCCTCAAGTTTCTTTTCATGGGGCACTAGGAAATTAGGGGCTAATTCTAAGCTGGTGCAATGAAACAGGCGTTAACGAGTCTCTCTATCCCCCTTAAAAAAAGATCCGTCCTTTGATACGTCCATCCTTCTGGCAGGGAACACGACCGTGATTACTGGCAGCTCCACTGGCCTCACCAGGGCTGTATAGCGGGGCCAGCTTGGCCGTTATTTTAGACTTGAAAGTTTTGCTGAATTACTTTTCAAGTGATTTCTGCATTTTGTGAGGATACATGACAGAGTCATTCCCCTTTGCTCAGTGGAGCTGACATTAATAGGTGTTGAGTCTCATGAGCCCCCTTAACGACGTTGGAGCTGGGATCTAAACATGCACATTATTAATGGAAATGCATCATACTGTTAAATATTGTTATATGGGAACTTTCATCACAAAGCCCGTTAGTGTTTAAATACTTCATGCACTGTAGACATTTACACAACAAGCCGTAGATGAATTTTCAAATAGATACTTTTGAGTAATTACCCTCTTGAGACGGCACCAATTGCTAAATAATGCCTCAGTTTAATAGCACATAGCTCTTAAGAAATGAACAATTCTGGGGACTATTAAATCTCTCACAAATGTAACAAAGATGATGATAAATACCTTGCACTCTGGTTTAGTTCTCCTGTGGATGAAGAATGGGCCTTTTTTTCTTTCCACGTGCTAATTGGACTTCTCTTGAAGTAGCCCTCCAGAGAGAGCTACCGAGAAAACTAGCAGGTAGCCCCTTTCCGCTCGGTTTATGGGACAATCGTGCGCACCTTTTCCTCTCCAGTACTAGCCCCTGGCTCTTCAGAGCCAATTTGGTACTCAAACACCCGGCAACTGCTTCCACTGCTGGAAGGACACAACAGAAGTAACCAAGAAGACCGTGCACAGTAAAAGCTTCAAAAATGCCAAACGATTCATGGAAAAGCAAAGTAACAGACACAACTGTTCTTTCCGCCTTGAAAGGCCCTTTTCCAACCCAAAGAAAACTGCTGGGGAATATCAAGCAGAAAACCAGAGAAAGGGCAGTAAACAGACAAACTATGCAAAGCAAGTTGACTCATAAAAGCCTTGGCTGGAGACTGTGCAGTATGATAAATGGAGCTGGAGAGCAAGGGGCAGATTACGCGATACCTGAATCTCCACAATACTGGGAAAATGCATGCCTCCAAGTACATCACGTTGGCCTGGCTCCCAGTGCTCTCTTTCCTACAGCTTCACATGCCTGCCATATTACTCACAGCTAGCGAAGCGGCCTGGAGAAAGAGATATGCATATTTCAACATCCAAAGACAAGTGGCTGAAATGATCCAATAGTTTCCTTCACGCTGGCAGAAGGCTCGATGAAGACTGCTTTTTTACTGCCTGGTCGAAAGGAGCGGAGATGAAACACTTGGCCTCTCATTTCCGCATCTCAGCGACCTTCTCTTTCAAGGCCTCTAGGAAGTTATGAACTCCGCGGTGCTACTAATGTTATTTCACATATACCTTCACTTCAGTCACTTGACACGCCATCTGCATGACAAAAGGAAGAACACAGCTGAGGCATGGATAGGTAGGTATTCAACTCACTGGAGTAATGCCAATTTATATCAGCGAAAGATCTGGCCCCGAGTGTCAAGTAGGTTCACTGACAATTACCAGTATGCTACGAAACGTTCCTTTATTTAATTCTGCTTTGCATAACGAATCAATGTAAAACGCACAGCTGGATTAACGGAGGAACTGCACTTCCCATTGAAGTGTGGCTCTCTTTGGGGATTAGGAAAAAAGGGGCACCAAAAATAAAATATAATCCGGGCCCATTCGACTGTAAGCAATGACTGAGGCCTTAACATAAGAAGGCTGGAGAAATGGGGATGCTGAAGTAGTGCAGGTATTTTTTCAGTGCAATAAAACGGAGCATTTTAACGTTGATCTACCTCACGTCTGGTTCAGTGAGTGATGCATTTCCTATTACTATTCCACCCACAAATGGTGGTATTTGGTGGGCCAAATCCTCACTACAACCCGCTGCTTGCTTCTCCATGCTCTGCGGTGTTAGAGACTATCCCAGACCTGGACAGAGAGTGTCTCCGTGGCAGGAGTCGCATACGATGACATGCTACTTCGATGAGCAGCGTGTGGTTGGGCAAGTAGGAGCCAGCTCACAAACACACTCGGTCTTTGTGCAAGTGGAAGTGTCAGGCAATAGGAGCCTTGGGCACACTCACTTTCTCGAGCCTGAATTTGGCCTTCGTGCTGCACCTTGCCCTCCGGAGGATTTGCTTCAGCCGAGCTGAGACTTATTTCAGTTTCGTTTCTTTGGCTCAAAACACGGTGAAGGAACAGAAATTGGCCACTCTCCCAGTCTTGCCCCAAAACGAATGTGGATGAACACGCAGATCCCCCGCAAACACCTTGTGCGAAGGAGGCTTCAAGAGACGTTCATGCTCACAAGCTGCATACGAGATGCGGGGACGTTGTTCGAATGAGGTCTGTCGTGGCACTGCAGTCACAGACACCTCGACGAAGGGGAGATGGTGCCCAGGGATGTACGATTTTGGAACATGGGGCCCTGGGATGAGGGTTTCCAGGTGCTAATGCAAGCCAGCTAAATAAAGCTGACTTGTGATATACCACCAGGGCTCTGCCATGATCACAAAACTGTGCTTTAAAAAGAGGTACGGATGACTGGATAGCTTGGATGGTTTCTGTTGTAACTGGCAATGGTTGCACGGTTGTGTTTTGTTTTTCGGGAGGATGATTCACAGGTGCCTGAATGCACGGCATACGGCATAATCGTAACAGGCTTAGCCAAGGTGATATCCTCCCCCTCCGTTCCAGCCCCATCAGAGCCTGATTACAGTCACATGCAAATCTAAGTTAATACATACTACTGTGTTACTCATTTCAATGTTAACAGCAGCAAAGCATAAATAAGGATGAATTTTCCTCTGCAGGAATCGTGTCATGCCTTTGACTAAATCCAGCATAGACGGGAGCCTCCCCCCTGTTGATAAATCCTTGATCAGGATCAGAATTTTGCTACATCCCACCCAAAATAGTGGCTTATGTGAATGATTCAGAATAAGCACAAGCCAGCCATATGCACAAATAGCTTGGGGAGACAATAGCAGGATTCTCACAAAAGCAATGTTTACGTCTCTCTCAGATGCATGATATACAGCAATAACAGACTGCCAGATTACCAAGGCTCCTTTCTAGAACAGCAAGCAATTTTAGCTGTTTGCAAAGTAGTCTTGAATGATTTTTCGGAGCCTTTGTTAATGCCAGTCTCCAGGGGCATGGGAGGTGATACGAGACTCCAGCCTGCCGCAGGTGCAGATCAATATTTTAGCATTCTTACTGCACGATTGTTGATGCAGCCTCCCAGAAGAGCCATCAGTAAAGTTAGCTACAATCCAATCTACGGTCTTCAACCACCTAACAGCAAGCTGCATCTAGTAACTTATTACTTAGGTTATTTCTGCCTAGATTTTTTCCTAGCGTGGCATTTTCCCTGCGTGGTGCCTTTCTTGCTTTGGACTTGTAAAAACCTAGATCGGCCCAGCATGCAATGTCAGCGACAGGACTACCATGGACCAGATGATTCGACAGATTTCTCCCAAATTTGGCATTTTAAAGGTTGTGCCTTTAAAAGCAAGGCTTTCCAGTGACTGTAGGGCAGGCTGTTTTGCCCCAAATATATAAAGACACACAGTGTTTAATTGGAGCAGAACTGAAGCAGGACACCTGATCCAAACCTACCCAGGTGCTAGGGGAGCCTGATGCTAAGCTTGGATCAGAAAGCATTTCCAAAGCAAATCATAAAAGACCTTTTCAATTTGACTCATTTGCCTACTAAAAAAAAAAAGTGAAGTGGCTTTCCCTGGATGTCATACCCAACGGAGGAGGAACAAAGAGGGTGCTGTGTAGGCTTCATTGCTATGCAAACTCAACAAGTCATTTAGAAATTGCTCGTTTTATCGCACCTGCAATCTGTTCTTACAGCGCCTGGCCTGGAAGCCCTCTCATGCGAACAGCCATACGGAAGACAACAGGTGTAAAGTTTGTACAGTCAGAGCCACAGGACTCATTGTCTCCTCTCCTTATGCAGGCTGAACTCCCCCAAAATGGGACACTTGCCTGCATATTGAGTGTGGGCCTGGAGCCATTCAGCACCGCTCCAAAAGCTGAATCATTACATTTCTAATCCATCACAATTCAACTTAGCAGGTCCCAGTTAGGGAAAAAGCCTTTTCCTTTCTGGTCTTGTACATTGGCTGAGGACTCCAAAACTATCTGACGTGATGGCAGCTTCTGAGCCTGCAAGTACTGGTACGTTTAAATTTTCCTCAGATAAATGATTTCCCAAATGTGAAAATGCTGGTTTTAATGAAATGAAATAGCCTTAATTGGTTGTGATGGGAAGTAAACTCTGAGATAAGCACTGAATAAATAATTCACATTTTTCCATCTGGGGAACTTCTTCCTGAATTGGAAAGCGAGTCTCCAAACTGAGATGTAATACGCATTATTTTAGCAGCGTCTCCCTAAATGAAGAGCTCTTAAAATGTGGAGTGGGGAGCAGCTGCCATTACTGATTTAATATTTTATAGCAAAGTGAGCTAAAACTTTTCTGATCCCGTGCTCAGGTACTCGGACCCAACCTGCCATTCGCTGTCGGGGCTGAAAACACCTCCCGCTTAAACTGGTCCACATGGTGTAACCTATAGGAGAAGCTTGTGCTTCCTCAATCAAAGTCTTTATTAGGATGCTCGACTCTTTCCTTACTGCCATCGCTACTCTCTGAAATGACCAGCAGTGAAAAGCAATGAAAGGGAGAATTACACAACCCTCTGGTCCCTGGCCCGAGGGGCCGCTGGATTGAGGTCCAGCTCATTATAAAGGAAAGGGGACATCCAGAATGCCCCAGGCCTGTAGCACTTGTTTCATAGCACCGGTCCCCAGCTGCAAAAGGGCATCTAGTCATTCAGATTGGGGGCTCAAAAGCATACATCGCTTTGTGCCTACAAAACCGGTTGCACCTTAAACTCAACGGGCACCTAGACTCAGACAGATCTTTGGTTAATTTACTGACCGACTTCATACGTGCTGCCCACAACAACGAGGAGGTGAAACGGAGTTTCTGTCGGTGGCTGGCTGTCCGAGCTCCTGTTCAAATTCATTGTTTTCAGTCCAGGAGGAATTTTATTGCATTTATAACAACATTTTATGGTGCTTTAGATACGCACCTTGGCCATTATCTACTTGCCTCTAAAATAAACAAATACCTTTTCTGCTGGCCCCCATGACCATCCTAAATGCTCCCCAGTCTGGATCCTCCACGCTACCATACCGCCTTCAAGTCTCTATGGAACGGATATCTAGAGAAACCTCAACCGGATGCCCACGCAAGTCAAAGACAAACTTGCCGAAGTCTTTAATGCAACTGAATCTAGCCCTTATGAGAGGAAGTATGGCCATGAATCTGATGAATGAATTCAAAAGAAACAGACTCCTTCTTGGACTTCATCTGATTTGCTAGTCCCTTGACAAGTGCTCAGATCACATCTCTTATTCAGGACAATTACTGAATTTCCTTCTGTGCCCAAAAGGAAGCCAGCCGATTCCACGTAAACAACTAAAAGTTGAGCTTTTATTTAAATGTAACACTCGGAAAAGATCGCCACCCTTTGATGGAAACGGTGTTGATTTAAAACATAAATGTGTGAAATGCAATCCTCCAAAAGAGAGAAACTATCTCCATATAAGTGTGAGAGAGAGAGAGAGAGAGAGAGAGAGAGAGAGAGAGTGTGTGTGTGTGTGTGTGTGTGTGTGTGTGTGTGTGTGTGTGTGTGTGTGTGTGTGTGTAGGGATATATAATCAAAACTACCATTTAAAAAAAAGGAACTGCTAGGGATATCTCTATTTTTTCTTGCCTATTATACAAAATAAATATAGAAGCATAATGGAAGAATATATTATGCTTGCTTGTGTCCTCTGTCACGATTTTTATAGGATCAAATCAAACAGACAATGGAAATGAGTTTTGCAGTCTCACTATGCCTCCTGGTTATCAAGTGATAAGTTCGTAGCTGATGACCATTTTCACCATCCTTTTATGCAGACTCCAACATAAACAGATCCCCACACTTGAAAATAAAACTTTTAAAATAATTTTTTCTCCTCCTGCTGCAGTGGCAATCTGGGTAAGGAGATGCTGGCTCTTGTAGCACTGGGCAGGATATAACTCTATTTATACAGAATTCAATTGTGCCTTTTGCTTTTCCTCAGCTGTACATAGAAACCACATGGGCAATGCTCTCAAATAAGTGTGTTTAATACATTTACCCAAACACACCATGCCTCTACACATACAATGCTACTCTGGTGTCTACTGACAGGTATAAACAGACCATGAATTCATTTAGGCCAGGGGTGGGCAATTATTTTGGCTAGCGGGCCACTTTAACAAGCTTTGGTGAGCTAGTGAGGGCTGCACACACACAAGCTTTCACAAGATATCATTTTAACAAATTATAGATAAAAAACAAATCATATACTAAAAATCAATCAGCTACTGTAACACATTTTAATTTATTCCCCCCACCCCCGATTTATGTTTTTTTGAGCAGTGTATGTACAGGCAACTGCATAATAGCTCAAAATAAAATCTTACTCTTGTATACAGAGTGTGTGTTGTTCATAGATTTCATAGACATCAGGGCTGGAAGGGACCTCGGAAGATCATCGAGTCCAGCCCCCCGCCCAAAGGGCAGGAAGTCAGCTGGGGTCATAGGATCCCAGCAAGATAAGCATCCAGTTTCATCTTGAAGGTGTTCAATGAAGGTGCTTGAACCACCTCCGGTGGCAGGCTGTTCCAGACCTTGGGGGCTCGGACAGTAAAGAAGTTCTTCCTTATGTCCAACCTGAAACGATCTTGAAGTAGTTTGTGACCATTCGACCTCGTCATCCCTTGGGGCGCTCTGGTGAACAAACGTTCCCCCAGATGCTGGTGGTCACCCCTGATAAACTTGTAGGTGGCCATCAGATCACCCCTGAGCCTGCGCTTTTCCAGGCTAAAGAGCCCCAGGGCTCTCAGCCTCTCATCGTAGGGTCTGCTTCCCTGACCTCTGATCATGCGCGTGGCTCTTCTCTGGACTCTCTCAAGCTTCTCCACATCCTTTTTGAATTGTGGAGCCCAAAACTGGACTCCATAAAGTCCAGTTGCGGCCTCACTAAGGCCGAGTACAGGGGGAGAATGACGTCCCGGGATTTGCTTGAGAAGCATCTATGGATGAAAGCCCGTGTTTTGGTCGCTTTACTAGCCGCCGCATCGCATTGCAGGCTCATGTTCATCTTGTGGTCAATGACGACCCCCAAGTCTCTTTCTTCCATAGTGCTAGCCAACATAGCACTGCTGAGCCTATAAGGATGCTGAGGGTTTTTCTTCCCAAGGTGGAGAACCTTGCATTTATCGGCATTGAACACCATCAGATTCTCGTCCGCCCCCTTGCTGAGCCTGTCCAGGTCAGCCTGGATAAACTGCCTGTCTTCTGGTGTGGATGCTTTGCCCCAAAGTTTGGTGTCATCGGCGAACTTGGCCAGTCCGCTTCTGACTCCAGTGTCCACATCATTAATGAAGATGTTGAACAGTATGGGTCCAAGGACAGAGCCTTGGGGGACCCCACTGGTCACAGGACACCACGATGAGTGACTTCCATCGATTACTACCCTCTGGGTCCAACCCCGGAGCCAATTTTCCAGCCAGCGGATCGTGGAGGACCCAAGGCGACAATTGGCCAGTTTCTCCAAGAGGCGATCATGGGACACCAGATCGAAGGCTTTTTTGAAGTCAAGATATATGACATCAATCTCTTCTCCCTTGTCCAGGTGATAGGTCACCTGGTCGTAGAAGGAAATGAGATTGGTCAAGCAAGACCTACCCGCAACAAACCCGTGCTGGCTATCCCTTAAGATGTTGACGTCGGCCAGTCCATTAAGGATGGCCTCTTTAATAAACTTTTCTAAGATCTTCCCCGGGATAGAAGTCAGGCTGATGGGCCTATAGTTAGCCGGATCCACTTTCCTCCCTTTCTTGAAGATAGGCACCACATTGGCCTTCTTCCAGTCTTCGGGCACTACACCAGAGCGCCAAGAGTTTTCAAAGATCCGTGCTAGAGGCTGGGCTATGATGCTCGCCAGCTCCTTGAGTACCCTGGGGTGAAGATTGTCAGGGCCAGCTGACTTGAAGGTATCCAGCTTCTCAAGATGTTCCTTCAGAAAGTCAGCATTAATGGAGGGCAGGGGATCACCCTCACCCGGACTTCCCGGCCCTGTAGCGGGCATGGGCGTCCCATGGGACTGATGAAAGACTGACGCAAAGTACCTATTTAATAGGTTGGCTTTTTCCTGGGCGTCAGTTATCAGGAGGTGACTCCCATCCTCCACCCTTTGTAGGCCTTTCTTTTTAGCCTCAGGAGATCTGCTAGGTCCCTGGAGAGCCAGGGGGGCTGCTGTGCCCTCTTGCTGCCTTTCCTCCGAGATGGAATAGACTTAGTTTGTGCATTGAGGATCGCTCCCTTGAGGAGCAACCACTCCTCTTGAACTCCCCTCTCCCTGTGGTCACGGTCCCTTAGGGCCTCACTGACAAGCCTCCTGAGCTTATCAAAGTCGGCTTTCCTGAAGTCAAGGACTTGCGCGTTGCTGACCGACTTGCCAGCTTTTCGGCGGATGGTGAAGGTGATCAGCTCATGGTCGCTGTCACCCAGCTTCCCATCGATCACTAGGTCGCCGACTAGGTCACCCCCAGTAGCCAGTACCAGGTCGAGCAGCGCTTTGCCTCTCGTTGGCCCATAGACTTCTTGAGTCAGGTAGAGGTCATCCACGCACGAGAGGAAGCTCTGCGACCGCTCAGATTTTGCTGAGCGATCCTCCCACGAGATGTCCGGGTAATTGAAGTCACCCATGACAACCATGGTCCTGGAGCATGCGGCCTCAGCCAGTTCCTGGGCAAACTCCTGGTCAAGCTCAGGACTTTGGGTGGGGGGTCTGTAATAGACTCCCACCATTGTGTCCCCTGTGCCGTGTTCCCCACGGATTTTAACCCAGAGGGTCTGCAGCCGCCCACCCTGGTCGCCAATATCGGCTTGCAGGGACGTGTAGCTTTCCTTAACATAGAGACCTACCCCCCCACCCCTTTTCTCTACACGATCCCTCCTGTACAGGGTATAGCCATCTATCCCCGTGGTCCAGTCATGGGTGGAGTCCCACCAGGTCTCCGTTATCCCTATGACATCATAATTGTTTGCACTGAGCAGGAGGATGAGCTCCTCCTGCTTATTCCCCAAGCTCCTGGCATTAGTGTACAGGCAGGCAAGTGCCCCCTGGGGGGCTCCTTCCTTGCACACAGATTTTACCAGGGCTGGGGCAGGGGTGGGCTCCCTGAAGCGCCGCGATCTGCTGGCTTTGCAAGGATTGCTCAGCGGGCCAGCAGTGGCGGTAGTCCCCCCATCCCCCAACGGGCTTAGTTTAAAGCCCGGTGGAGCAGGTCAGCCAGTCTGGCTGAGAAGAGCCTCCTCCCTAGGGGAGAGAGGTGGAGGCCATGTGTTCACATGTGTCTAGGGGGCTTCCCAAGTGCTAGGTCCCAGGAGCTGGCTGGGGATGGAGGAGGAAGAGGGGTGCATGCAGCAGAGCTTGCCTGGGCAGGACAGTGAGGGGCAGGTGCAGTCCACCCCCCGCTCCTCAATCCGGCTCGTGGTGCTCCACGTGGGGCTGAGCCCTGCCTCCTCCCACCCAGGGCAGCTTGTGCCGCGCTCCCACCCACAGCCACCCCCAGCCCTGGACACAGCGCTATTGCCCGGTGCGATGAGCAACCACCTGAAGTGCAGGCAACCGAGTGGATGAAAGGTGGCCAGAAGCTGGACGGGGGCAGGAGCCGCCCCGGTGCAGCTTCCCCCCTGCCTGGCTGGGCATGGGGTGCCCAGCACACCCCCCCCGCAGCCGCCTTCGCTAGCCTGTGCTACCTGCAGTGCAGCAGGACCAGGAGGACAAGACGGAGCCAGGGAGAGCCAAGCAGTACCCGAATGGCTGCAGCAGATACTATGACTATCCAACCCACAGGCCCTATTCTGCCCACCCATTTTAGGCTGACAAAGCAGTGAGGTTATGAAACAGCCCAGCAACCAGTTGCAGGGCCAGAAAACCTAACTAAATTCAATCTCAACACTTTAATGAATTAGTTCAGTTCACAAATGGGTTCTGCATAATGTGACCATCTCCAAGAGCAATGGCTTAGACTCGATCACCCAGGAAGTCTCTTCCAGTCCTAAAAGATGTCCTTGCTTTCTGTCCATGTTACTTCCTTGCCTAAGCCTCCGTTGCTTTACAGCACTTCTCAGACTCTGGGCTCTAGTAAGGGGACAGGACACGTGGGATTTTAAGCCACCTTAATGTCAACAGAATTGGCTCTCACAAAGTTTGCCATGCCCACAGGAGTACTGCCACTGTACCATCTAGGCCTAAAGCAGCCCCACGGTGCCACCACAAAGAATATAGAGACGAATATAACCTCTGGTACAAATGTTTAGACTGAGCTACCTAGAGGGAAAGCGTCTTTCCCGCAGTCAGGTGGGGGCTGAGCTGGGAATAGAAGTTAGGAGATGTAACTCTCACTTATGTGGTCTGAGTCCTGGACAAAATTGCTTTTAAAAGTTAAAGAATACATTTGGAGCTCCTGGAGTACCATATTTAGCGGAGGTGGGTGGGAAGGCAGGGGGGAAAAAAAACCCTAAAGAAATAAGAAAGCTGCAAGAAAAGGGTACGTGAGCCATCTGTTTCTTACGCCAGCTGAGTATGCTGCTACTATGCTTATTAAACTGAGAATTTATTCAGCCCAGTGAAACTTTGAAACTACTTACAGGATTATATGCAGGCTTCAGTGTAGGATATTAATTGTGTGTGTGTGTGTGTGTGCACATCTGAGAGTGCATGTATTTGTGTGTTCACACAAACACACACAGAATTTGTGCCCACACTACACCCAGACCCATAGGTGTAAACCTCTGCATAAGCACAGAATAGTCCCCATATGTTATAAGGGCACAGGTGCGTATAAAGATGACTATGTCTCTGAAAACATTTACCTATTAGGTTAAGTAGACATGAGAGGGAAAAAATGGTGCAGTGGTTCCAGTCGGATTGGTTTCCACCTCTGCAAGGACTTTGTGCATTGTCCTTTTCTCTCTTTCTCCCATGCAGTCACGGAGGACATGTCTATGCATCCTCAGAGCAGCTCAGTGCCTGCATCCCTAGTCTTGGATGCGGTTATGGCATGCAGGGAAGGACCCCGGGGGGAGACGGGTGCAGTTTGGGTACAGATTCCTGCTCCACCTAAACTTTAAAACCAGCTGCCCGAGAGGAGCAGCCACACTTCTATTTAAGCAGCACAGAGTCAACTGACTTCCTGGCCCGTTGTAATCCTCCTGGTTCCTGCTAATCTCTCTTCACTCCACAGATGTTAACAACCCTCTTGCCTTTTAATGGGCTTGATGTTTCGCTATTCAAGCTGTCGTTTCTTCTGTAATTTTGCTGTCTGTTAGTCTTTCCTAGTCATGTCTCTCTTCTATTTCATAGCCTTGCAAGCTGGTTTTAATTCTAGATAATATTACCATTCCTGAGTTAAGGTGTTTAACTGAGTTGAACATTCACTCATGTGTGAACACGTCTGACAGCGAGGTACTGGATGCACTGTCACGATGCTCAAGACGACTAGCTTTGGTTTTAAGAATCTGAGTAAGAGATCTCTATTTAACTTTAATAACTATGGCACTAATGAAACAACATCTTTTGATGGCTGTTTGCCTACCTGTGGTTTTTTAAACTTAATATATAACCTAGCCCAGGAGTGGTCAAGCCACAAAACACGTGCCACAAGTGGCATGGGCAGCCTCTGTGTGGCATGTGGCAGACTGGGGAGGGGACAGGCAGCGCCATGGCAGATAGGACAGGGAGCAGAAAGCAGGGCAGCAGCTTGGTCAAAAACACAGGGTGGGGAGCAGAAAACTGAGCATCAATAAGGGAAAGGGAGTGGAGTCGCGCTTGGGGGCAGTGCAAGGCTTATTTGTGGCACAGCTGCCAAAACTATCAGTCCTCGCTGATCTAGCAGATCAGTGCACGTTCCAATAAAGTTATATTTATTTTTGATTTCATCTTAAACTGAATAATACAGCACCAAAGCTTCTAGTTCCTCTTTAACTGGAGAAAAATATGTGATGATGCACCACACCATCTGCCCACCTCCCTCCACATTCAAAATCCAAAGTCTGCCCTTGTAGACATGGGCTCAAGGCAGTTGCACTGCCTCATTTCCCACATTTGGTCCACGCAACATGGGAGTGGGGGGGGGGGATCTGCTTTGCAGCATCATTCCCAGCCTGGCACAGAGGCCGTGTGGGCAAGCTCTAGGTCAACTGGTCTCCTTACTCTTGTATGGGTCTCTCTCATTCATGAGGCTGGGAGAAAAAAAATCAAAAATGGGATTGCCAAACTACAACAGGGAGCACGAAGGACTTGGAGAAGCTCCCTTTTCTAGCTCGTCCTTGGGAGCAGACCTGAATCCAGGTTCTGCATCCCTTTCGTGCCATGGCAGGGAGAGGAGGGGAATGCTGAGACTTTGCTCAGCTAAGTAACATGAAAGGAAACGCTATTTCACAGAGCACCACTCCGCAGCTGAGAAAGCAACTCTGAAAACACTGAACGTTAAGACTTGAAGAGTAACTACCTCTAGAAACAGTTAAAGCTGGGAGCCATCTGGAAAAAACACAATTTCTTAATAATTACATTTAATGTTAAGAGCTGCTCAGGAAGTGGAATAAGTTTTAAAAATATTTAACCTTACAGCCATTCAGTCGCTGAGAAAGCATTTCTTATTAAACCTATTTAATGGTTACAGCTACTTTGATGCTGAAAAAGCAACTCCTTATAAAATATGCCTAATATTTATAGGCACTGTAGCTCAGGAAGGGACCTCTTTGCAAGATATATTTAGAGGAGAAACTGCTGCATCTGAGTCATATTATTGCACAAAGCAAGCTTTTATTAATGCACTTTGTTAAGTGACAACATGCAAAGTTCATTTCCTTTGAGAGTAAGTGACAGTCTAGCAAGAAGCCCCATCTTGGGAGAAGCTGATGTCTGCTGGGCCCCTCCAGCAAGGTCAAGAAGTAGGAAATACTGCAAATAGCACAACTGCATCAGAGCCAGAAGAGTTTACAGAACTGTATGAATAAAATAATGGTCTTCAAATATAAAAGTGGGTTGCTACGCAGAAAATAGTGGGCGATTGTTCTCTGTTTCCAGGGAACAGGACACGCAGTAAATGGGCTAAAACTGCAACAAGGGAGATTTAGGCTGAACACAAGGAAGAACTTCCTCGCTCCGAGGAGTTCAGATCCTACCTAGAGCAAGGGTAGGGGGTCCTGTCCAGCCCTGTTTTTCTTTGAGTCTATTCTATGACTCCGTGAATGGCTACTGCACGGTTGTTACATCCCACTTCTAACTGGGACCTCTCCGTGTAAAATAACAACAGCAGCTCCAAACCAAGACAGCTGGGAGAAAAACTGTTGCTTTCAAATGCCAAATGTGGAAGAGACAGATGGCATTTGGGAGCAGAGTTATCCCCTGCGATACTGCTGGTCCTGTGCTACAAACCACCAACCAGATTAAGGCAATGAGAATATGCACACATTCTCCCTGCCCAACCCCGCCTCTCCCACACACCAGGAAGAGCCCAGCGCTGCCCCGGCCCCAGCCCACAGCTTCAACCCACCCCACCCCATCTGGGGGCACATGCCCCCCCCCACTGTGCCCTCCCAGGGTGCGCGCAGCAGCAGGAGCCCCCCTGCCATGTCCCCGAGACAAGCTGCGGATCCATCCTGCGTCCTGCCCCAGCTGGGCATTCCCAGGCCCACTCCCTCCCTCACCGCGGGGGCCTTGATCTGCACCCCCACGTCCCTTCACCCCTCTCCTTCCACCACAACAGACTTACTAGCTGCACGCAGCTCTCCAAGCTGCCGGGCTGTACTCCTCACCTCGGCTGCGTGCACGCACGGGCATTTATTGACCCAATTATCCGATATAATAAATATTCTTTCTATTGGTGCCGATCCAATATCGGACTGATGTATCAGTGCACCCCTACTTATCAGCAATGCCTAACCTGGACGCACAAACACATTGCACACAAATGGACGGGACTGTGTTTTGGCAGTTTGTTCCTGATGGCTACTTGACCACCTGGCCACAAAGGCAGCCTGTGAAGCCTCTACTCCTGAGAAGATCTTACGTTTCATCTCTTAGGCCATGCCTAAAATGCAAGACCCTACTACAGCCCTACTAGGGAAAGTTACCTTTCCAATGACGTGGCCTGACATGTAAAACCCAAGGTGTTATGGTCAACTTTTGTCCATACAGCCCAGGCAGAGTCCCCAAGATAATTTTCCCAAGCTGTATGCATTCAACAAAGCTGCGGTTTAGGGTTTAGCAGGCAAGCTGTTCCGTCTATCAGACCAACTTGCAGATGGTATGTATGTGACACAGCACATTCATCATGCTGTATTCTTGGTATATGCAATTTTCCCCATTGCTAATTTTCCCTGAGTCAGGCAACAGCCATAAGAAATTGCTGGTAGCTCAGAAGGGATGCATTCCTGGGCCCTGTCTCTTTTAAATTAACAGAACAAAGAAAGAATATAAAGGTTGAAGTGAATCACTGTCCTGTGATAAAACACAGGGGATTTGATCTTGTACCTTAGGTACTAATTTTGAACTTCCATTTTGCAGCTGATGTTCGATTCCTCCTCCTAAGTTCTCAGCTTGTATTTTCTTTTTGCTTGAAGTGTGCCATATTGCCTTGGCTTTTGCTCTTGCTTCTGCTTATTTACAATCCTTTCTTGACCCAAATCTCAATGAAATTGCTTTAGGGGGATTTTTTATCTTTTTTTCCAGGTAGTTGCATACATAAGTGAACCATTAAAATTGAATCAGTTCAGTGAATCAAGCTGAATGACAACAAACTAAAAAGAGTAAAAACATGCCTAAAGCAACAGGCAGATTACTTATTTATTTTACTTATTTGTGATGTTTGTTTGAGGATCCCCCCCCCCACCCCCAACTAGTTACTTTGATGGAGTGTGTGACCAAAAAATAAGCCCTATCTGGAGTGAATTTTCCAATTCTGCATGATAAAGAGATGGCATCAGTGGAAATGGATCCACAGCTACTCGTACAACTAGTCTGCGGGCACTGCTGGGTGCTAGTCCAATTGCTCACTGATGTATTGAAGGCCTCAAGACCCAATGCACAGAATTATTAGCTCTGATGTATGAGTCAGAGCTCATGAAAATGAACTTCCAGCTTGCAACTTTCTCTAGTTCCTCTTGCATCCATCATTTCCCCTCTGTTTTATGTTCTTTTATTTTTAAGAGATTTACGAAAGCAACTTGTCCCTCCACCAGGCCTGCATTGTGTGCAGTGCTCCTGTGAGGCATCCTCCTCACTGAAATCGGGCTGAACACTAAGATAAAAGAAATTGAAAATTAGGATCTCTGCATTGGAATGAGCCAGCCAGCGCCCGGCGCAGAAGCAACCAGGCTTTCCATTATAGAATGATAAATGTCACTGTCATATTCCAAATTTTTCTGTGGTTTTCAATGCTTGAGCTTTTATGCTGAAAGCCAAAACATTAATAAAGCAATTGAAGTAGTAGGCATATAAGTCTATGAATGTCAGTAGCAAGGTTTCACATATGTCACTTTGCAGTAATAAAAGACTTCATATATAGTGCTAGGGCTGAACGTTACTATTTTTATTTTTTATATGAGGTAGTGGGGACAGGAACGCGAGTAAATGGAGGAGAAAAATGAAGGCAATTCCAATTAATCATTTCCCCCAGTGACATTTTAATGCATTATTGTTACAATTATTCTAAAATGTCCTCGAAGGATCATCACACCAGCTTTTTTCTAAGTTCATTTTTCACTGAGTGAAAGTTTAACAAGCAACCTCCCTGATTAGTTCTGATCTCTGATGGTGCAATATCCTTTCATCTCGAGTCCCTTTGTGGGAAACTGGGCTACTTCACGCTCTGAAATATCAGGTACGCTAAGTGACAAGGGCCTCCCATTATCTCTTTACATTTGTACTGCCCTTGGTTTGTTTTCTGCCCGCTCATCAGCGCTTTCCTGAAATTCTGCATTTACAGGAAGGTCTTGTAAGATCCGGAGGCACCAAGTGCAATACGAGCTTGTTTTTAAAACAATAAACAGCCCTTTGGGTCTCTCCAGGGTTTCTCCTTTTCCAACTTGATAAAAATATCTGCCCGCCTGGCTGTATAATTAGTCCCCCAATCCTGACAAGCCTCGGAGCTTGGAGCGGTTTGGGGTGCTCGCGCACCAGGGAATCCTTAATATTCTCATCCATCCCGTGAATCAATAAAATGCAACCCTGTTTTTCACAAGGTGGCAGTGTATTAGGAAGAGCCATATGGACTAAGTTAATTTAAAAGTAATAGAGTGAGATTGTTCACATTACTTTTATCGAACTGACAGTGCAGGCTCAGTGCTACTGGAGTAATTAATTCCATTTCACGGAATCACAGAGCAAGGCCATCCGCGTTCTTGGGTTTATTTTGTGAAATGCACCAAATCCAAGCTCTGCTATGCAAAGGTGCACTGTATTTGGATTTTTAAAGATGATATTAAGGACACAGGGGAAGAATAAGCAGAGCAATCGCATCTTCCACTCTCATAGTGCAGGACCAGGAGGCTAAATTCAGGGCCAGCAGAAAGGCTCTCTGCTGAAGGGATAACACTGAAACAAAACCAGTAAATAAGACCATAGGTGCAGCTGTACGGCGCATGCACAGTTGACTTTACTATGTAGTAAAGGAGGACAGGATACACAACATAGCCCCACTCTGTCGTAAATCACTGGGATCCAGTATGAAGTCACTCTCTGAAAAATGCATATGTGGAACGTGGTAGCATACGTACAATGTCACCTCAGGGACAGAGACGTGTCAGTGCCTGCTGTGGGCAGTCTGCTTGGAGGAATAAATCAACTGTGGAATAAATGTCACAATGATTCACTCTCTAGCAATTGTGTCATGTGTCTGCACCCCAGATCCAAGACCCAGACACGATCCAAGACACGATCTATCGAGATGAGCCAAGCACTGGGAGGATCCACAGGACAGATCTGGAGATGCCCCACCATAGCTACATCAGATCCTTTTCACCCCTGGCCCTGGAGGAGGAATGAGAGCAGCATGGATGCAGGGCAGGACCAGCTGCCTCCCCTCCCCTGCGGAGGTGCAGAGCTGCTTGTGTAGCACACTGCCCTGAAGTGTCACCCTGCGATCTCCCACACGGTTGAGTCCTCAAACTGATAAATTCTCCTCTGACGTGAAATTAAAAACTTCAGGCCCCCAAATATATTTGCATCCAAGGATACATGTCATTTCTAAGATCTTGCTATTTAAATCATGTTAGACTTTGAGTGAGATATAGGCAAAATTTAAATTTCAGTACATTTTAGTTTCCATCATGTCAAATTTACAGCCCTGGAGTAAATCACGCTGCCGAGACAAATGTCTTCACTTAAATCAGATTTGTTGCTTCCTTCCATACTTTAGAACATTAATAAAATTGGAGCCCTTCTTCATTATCACAGTCTCATCCTTACTGGGCAAGCAAGTCAGCCTCCTCCCGCATACTTTGGTGGGTTTAACTCCATACACGCATCTGCTGCAGGCAAACGCACACTAGCTGCACGTACGTGTGTACACAGCTGGGCCAGGCGTGCTAAAATTGGCCTTTCACTGTCTCATCACAGGACACTTGCACTTTGTGACTTTCTATAGCGCGGGGTCCTATTACAATCAATCAATGATTGTAGACAGAGGCAAGGACAAGTTGATCCAGGTAAAATGACCCGCGCCTTGGTTTTGTGTTTTGTGCTGTTCTCAGACAATGCACACACAGCATCTGCTTTTTAGTGGGGCACGGGCACGGGGACCTCTGTCAGCACAGTGCTCACAAGACTCCAGTTTTTCAGCCCATTTAACATCTCTGCAGAGCCCCTGGAGAAACCAGGGGGTGTTGCTGACTCCAACTCTAACGATATAACAGACCTCATTTCCAGATTTCACTGGCTTCTGATGCCGACCAAACTACAGCCCGTCCATCCCGCTTATCTAGGCTTGGCAGGATTAGATTTTTACTTTTTAATAATTTTGATGGATAATATCAATGTTTATTTTTAAGCGATTTGGATTTTAATCGATTTAAATTTTCAGGATTGTCCAAAAATAGGGGTGTGGGGGGTAAACAATTTATTAATGACACGTAACTAGTATAGGATTACTACCAGCTGAGCGGCAGAGCTGCCCTGGAGCCTCTGAGCAGTTTGGGGTGCTCGCGCACTGGGGAATCCTTAATATTCTCATCCATCCCGTGAATTAATAAAATGCAAGCCTGTTGTTCACAAGGTGGCAGTGTATTAGGAAGAGCCATATGGACTAAGGTAATTTAACAGTAACAGAGTGAGATTGTTCACATTACTTTTATCGAGCTGCCACCAGGCCCAGCTCCGCTCACCCGTAGCTCCCTCGTCAGCTTTGTCACTTCCTCTTCCTCTGTTCCCAGTCCCCTGGGGTTTCCGGGAGTTGCAGTCCAAACTGCAAGTCAGCACGGCTCTGCAGACGTGCACTCCATCAGCCACCATTTTTCTTACATCCCCTCGCTATACGTTTCTATGATTAACAATGGAAATCTTTTCCGTGGGTCCGCGAGCGTGCGGTGAAATCACGTTTATCAACGTTTACCGATCAAACCAAATCCTGCCAAGCCCACACACCTCAGAGAAGCCAGTGCCTGGATCAAGCTGAGTCTGAGCAAGGTGGGAAGGGGACGATACCAGGAAGGGTTTTAAGATCTGGTCAGTACTACAGCATCACCCTTTACTTCTGAATGGCCCAGTCGCTCCTGCACTACCTGCCGGGCACTCAACCGGCCACATCACGTGTGTGCTTTAGAACCGGTGTGCTCACGCTGGTGCGCGTGCCCGCGGTTGACTGAACCTCTTCTACTCCTGCTTCTTTTACACTGCCATGAACTTCAAGTTAAGGAAAAACGAGCACGTGCCAAAGCGCTCAATGCACGTGGCCCAAAGGACTTCAGGCCTTGGGCAGGGTTCCCAGAAGCTGCTACCATCACCGTCAACCAACAGTCATTTTGAGGGTAAATTGATGCTAGCGTTGGTGTTTGGATGCAACAACACTGCAGCCTCAAAGGTTATCTTTCCCAATTTCTCCCCCAAGAGGGGAAGTCTCACAAGACCAGCTTTCCTGTCAGATTTCCAGCAACGGGCTTCCTTTCTGGCGCTGAGCAGAGGTGCTGCTCCAGACCCAGTGTTTTAAAGCCAACCCCTCCCAAAATGTGAAGGATACTATCATTTTAAAACAGTCCTGCTGTGGTTGCACCCAAGGACTCCAATAAGTGACTGGGGGCCCAGTGACGGTGTATGAAAGTCGACGCATCGAGGAAACAACAAACTGAAAAATTATACACAAATGTGCGTAAGCAGACAGGAGTGGAAAGGAGGTGGGTGGGCAGGATTATACCAGAGCAGGGGTGTCTCCAACATATGTAACAGTGATTGTAGGTGCTGAAGATGGGTGCCTGCCAGGAATATGAAAGGGATGGGACTGGAGACCCTGGTTTGGGCCCGTGTCTTGTTTAATCACAGTCCCTAAACTCAATGCAAAGATCAGCACAGATGGGCTAGTAGATATAGACCTAGATTTCCACTGTGGATGAGACAAAAAATGAACGTGTTATTTTACCGCGCCACCCCCTAAAAGCACTTCTGACATACGGGGCCAGAGCTTTCCACGCTGCTTTGCAAGGGTGCTCAGTCACAGGTGTCAGCGGGAAGTCACCAGGAGCGCCGCGCGATCTGAACTGCTTAGTGCAGCGTTATTACAGCAATCTTTCAGCACACTTCTGGTCCCCATCCCCTCCTTGCTTTGCCTAAACAGTCCTAAGACTGTATTAACAACAGGAGTTAATGAAAACCATACATTTCGTGATGAGCGTTCGGTCATGCATGGGAGATTTGTTTGGAATCAGGATCACTTCTTGCTAGGAATATGACAGGAGAGTAAATCATTAAAAATGTATAGTCTGTAATTAGTTTATCATTGCGAGAACTGCAATATTTTCCAACGTAAAGCTGATGCCACCGGTAAGAGATCATTTTGACAGATCAGCATTCCTAAGGTATCAGGAAACAGAGTGATTAGGAGGCAACGCACATGGCGATTCTCCCCTACAAAGGCAAAAAACACAAAAGAAAAACCTTTAAAACACAAAGAAAAGGGAATCCTCCTCCTCAGGCCAGTTTCTGTGATGTGCCAACCTAGACTTCATGGGAAACAGAGGGCGCCGGGCCTCGCGCAGAATCTGGCCCCAGAGCTGGCTGTGATGTCAGGCTATCCTGAAGCGCCGTCTTTCCAGCCAGGAAAATGTATACTTGCTGCAGACTGCTAGAGAAAGCAGCACAAAGCACTAGTAGCAGGACCTTGGTATTAGTTAATTATGGCACTGCAATATTTTCACCTGAGGCATTTTAGAAATAAACTGCACTACAGTGATGCTATTTGTATTGCAATAGTTAAGGTGGTTTCAGGCCATAAATTAGAAACCCCTTTCTTCAGAACTCGGAACATGAGTGTTTAAAAAAGAGAGAGGAAGCAGCCTCAGCCGGCTTGCTTTTTACTACTTAAAAAAAAAGAAGCTGTTTCCAATTATACACTTACAGGAGTGGTTTTTCTCCCCGCTTCCTCCTCTTACACAAACGCACACATGCCGCCCCCACCGTCCAACTCCATCCTAAAACCCACTGGGGTGTCCTGGGTCATTCCTCGCCTCGCCTTGCTTCGCCACACCTGCCCCCTTCCAGTCATTCCTTGCTTTGGGAGAAGCAGCATGGGCAGGAATGAAAGCAAACGAGGACTGGAAATGATCCTAATGGCTAAAGGTAAGAACAGGGTTTCTTAGGAGGGCTGACAATCACAGGGGGCCGGTGGAGCTCCTGGGTGAGAACCCATTCAGGTCCCCGGTCCCCCTCTCCATTCCTCCCTCGTTATGCCCTCGCTGTCCTCTCCACACCCACCCCCAAGCCTGTCTCGGAGACTGTCAACCTTTTCATCCCTTGCATACATGGGAACAAGAGGTAGAAGACGGGGCTTCTCCACTGATTCAGCCAAGCATTGCAGTGGGTTTTAAGGAGTGCAGAAGCATCTCCTTCCCTCCGTGCCTGCGCCCACTCTACTGCCTCGCACACTCCCAGATCCAATTCAACAGACTTGTAACAAATTTCACAGGTATTTCAGGGCCAGGCTTTTCAATGCATCTAGGCACCAGGGAGTCGGGCAGTAAACATACGTCTACAAATCTGAACTTTGGTGAAAAGTCACCTTGAAAATGAGACTTGAGCTCTGAAGTCACTTCTGAAACTCGAACCATTAGTTCATTAATATTTGCAAAATGCCCTGTGGTCTTCAGATGGAAAATACAATATGTGCACAATTCCCTAAAATAAACGGGCAAGAATTTTACAAGACCGTTTGGCTTTAAAGGGTGCTTTTTCATGCTCTTGGTGTTTGAAAGCTCTAGGCAGTAATTAGTTTGTTAAAGATAAAACAGTGGGTAGCAGTGAAAACATAATCACCACTTTGTTCTGACCCGAGTGCCGCTCACAAAAGAAAACACATTCAACCTGACACCGACACAACCCTCTTCACCTGCCCGGCACCGGAGCGCAACACCGCTCTCTTCGCTGTAACTGCGGCCAACGCCATGCGCTCTCGCAATCATGGCATCATCAAGCTAAATTAATGCACCTGAAAATATGCAAGTGGGCACCAACATGCAGGTCTGTCTCCTCATCCATTCCATCGTTAATGGGGTAGTTTCAGGGTGCAGCAGGAAGTGTGATGCTGTGAATAAGCAAGGCAAAAGCATCACCATGAGAATATGCTGCACCTCCTCACTGTAGCAGCAAAGGCTCATGTCACCTTGCTTCATCTGCCTTTCTGTTCCCTGAAGACACCGAGGTTAATATGGGCACTGTGGATGCTGGGAATGGCCAACACCCAGAGGCGTGAGTCCACGAAGTCTGCCATGCACCGGCGGACCCCTGTGTATCTGCCTGCAGCCCCAACACGGACAACGAGCACTGGAGGGGTGATGAGATGTGCTCATGCAGACCACTTAGAGTCACAATGAGGACTGGAGGGACCTCCGGAGGTCACCTCGAGTCCAACCGCCTGCTCAAAGTAGGACCAGCCCCAACTGCATCATCCCAGCCGACGCTTTGTCTACCTGGATCTTAAAAACCTCCAAGGATGCAGACTGCACCACCTCTCTGAGTAACCTGTCCCAGTGCTTTACTACCCTCCTAGTGAGAAATGTTTTCCTAATATCTAACCTAAACCTCCCTTGCTGCAAGTTGAGCCCATTGCTCCTTGTCCTGTCATCTGCCCCACTGAGAGCAGTCCAGCTCCACCCTCTTTGCAACCCCCCTGCAGGGAGGTGAAGGCTGCTATTCAATCCCCCTCGGTCTTCTCTTCTGCACACTCAATCAATCCATTTTCCTCAGCCTCTCCTCACCAGTCCTGTCCCCCAGCCCCACAACCATTTTCATTGCCCTCCGCTGGACCCTCTCCAACTAGTCCACATCCTTTCTGTAGTGGGAGGCCCACAACTGGACACAGCACTCCAGATATGGCCTCACCGGTGCCAAACAGAGGGGAATAGGATCAAGGCCATAATCTCAATTTTCAAAAGCAGTCATGCTATTTCCAGTCAGATAGAAATATCCTCAAACTTTACCAGGGAATGCACTAACAGAAACAATGGACCTCCACAGCCAGCTGGAGGAAACCCTTGCAAGGAAGAAAAAGCATTATGCTCAGCAAGAAAATTATCTTCCCATTTCTGCACACGCACCACTGCCATTAGCACTAATGAGAGTCACGCATGCTTGGAGACAAGACTGGGCCCCCAAGCATTTCACAACAGCAACATTTTAATCTATAAAGACATAGAGCAGTCAAAGACCACCTCCCCCACACCTTGAATACCCTCAAAGCTCACACTAAATTTAACAGGGCTCCCTGGGTACCCAGAACAACCTTAATGTAAAAGACACTCAGGACGGAGAGAAAAGTCATAATTTTTCAGACATCAGCCAGGGCTCCTATAAAGAGCAATGATATTTCTCTCCGAATCAGTATTTTAAGTACCTTAAATTGAGATACAGAAACTTCTTCAACATCATTAACCTGGACTGAAAATAATCAATATATAATCATTTTATGTGTAAGTATGAAAGGCAAATGTCCAATACATTAATTGTCAAATCCCTTTCTGCGCTAACGGCTGCCATCATCTGCAAGATCGATTCCATTATGGATATTTACACAGTGATCTATTAGGAATACACGGAAGTATCATTTATTATATTGATTATCCATCCTTAAAACAGATAGTAATGTATACTTAAATGCATGGATTGCAAAAACCATTTTTAACCTTTATAATGTACTCTTTGTTGAAAAGGAAATCATTTGGGCATCGCAGTATGAAGGACACAATCTCAATTTATGTCTTTTAAGAACAGAGGGCAGGCAACACGCTTACGAATGCACCCGGAGGGACAGAATTAGGACGGGTTTAGCTTCTTCGAACACACGGGGTCACTGCTAAAACTCACAGCACCAGATGCAAATCCTGAACACACACAAGCAATCCTCAGATCTGCGAGTCCAAAAAATCAATTTGGATCAAAAAGTGACAACAGGCCTCTCGGTTTACAAAGGGCTCAAGTGAAATCCTGCTGCCAAATACTCCTGGGTGCTGGCTTGTTGGCCAGGCAGGCGTTTCCCAAGGGGAGAGCAGGTGGGACATTAGGCTGCCCAACTGGTTTGCAGCGATATTAAGTGACTGGGGGTTGGTGCTGTGCTCAGCTTCCACTATGGCAACACGGAAGGGGGCTGCTGGGAACTAGATACGGATTTCACTTTGCGTAGCCCCAGAGGCGGATCAGAATAGCCCAGGGGTTGCTCTGTATGTACTAGTTGGAAATGGTTTCTTAGAAGACCAGCTGGGGATTATCAGAGCATAGAGGCAGCCCCCAAAGTTTTCTCCAACCACTTGTACATGGGAAAATGAGGAAGGAGGTACAAGAGCTATCGGGCTGGCTCTCTGCTCACTGGGGACCTTCCACATGGTAGAATCTACTGCAATTACTCAAATATAAGAGCAATATATTAGAGGGGACAAATTCAGTAATATATAGGGAGGGTGACAAATTCAAGGCAAACCTCCAATAGTTACATTCTATATGCAGAAAATGTAAAATTTGTTATAATTTTCCAGGTATAGAATCTAACCATTGGAGGTTTGCCTTGAATTTGTCTCCTTCCCACTGCTACAGCAGGGAAAATTGAGGCTCAAGGGTCAGGTGGCCACCTTGCCCTCTGCAGCCTCTCCCCGCCCCCTAACCCCTTGCTGTCAGACCCTGATGTCACTGAGCACATGGAAGTGAGGGGGAAATCTGAAAAGGCTGACCCTAAAATAAACATGCCTGTATTAATTTGTGCATAGGGTACCCATAGACTTAGTTACAAACTGCTGCAAGTTGTAGCACAGACATGCCATGAACACACTTTGAAGCAGTACTTTTGTACCTAGTTATATATAGTATAAGTATGCATGATATTAGTCCAAGTCCAAAAGCCTCATGATTTACTATGTAGTTGACTGGGCAGTTCTCTAGGTGAGTTAACAGCGTGTCAAGCTGTGGTGACCCCACAGCTCAGCACTACTTAGTATGTGTGTGTACTACAGATGGCCCCACCAAAGAAGCCACATGCTAATTAGCCCCCACTCATGCCTGGAACCGGGTGTTCTTGTCATGAGCCCTGGGATCCTCCAAAATGTATGTGCATATGTGGCGCAGAACAACCTGGCCCGGCTGCATCTCATGGAGGGTGGGGCACCTTACTTATATGCGACAGGCTGAGATACGGGTGACAGAGGGATTCTGGGTGAACTGCTTGGGGCTCTGTTTGGTGATGTTTGCTAGACGTTTATGGCTGGTGAAGAAACAGGAATAACTGGAAATAGGAAAGAAACACAGAGCTCACCTGTGAGAAGACAAAGTCAAAATCTATGCAGTGTGTGGCTCACCATGACTTGTAAAGGAGTTGGTGCGGAGGGAGAATGAGAATAGTGGGTGTTACCATATATCTTATTCAGTTGGGATGCACTAACTTATCCTTATGGTAGGTTCCCATCTGCATGTTTGCCCAGTATGGACCATGTGTTTTATAGTCATGCTCAGTGTTGCCTGCATTTAATCAGCTTCATAGTTGGTTTTCATTACTGAGCACATGCTGCGTATGGCAGCAGTTTAATGACAAACAGGGTATTTAATGAGGTTTCCTTGTATGGGAATGTAAGACGAGGAGTTTTTTTCCCCCCCATGTTGATTGGGGGGGGAGGGGGAACTTCATCTTATATTCAAGTAAATACTGTATCTTCTTTGCCACCAAAGAGGCAGAAGGGAAGTGCCAAAAGATTCTCCTCTTTGAATAAGAATCACAGGAAAAGCAGTTGCCTACAAAAATAGATGGCGAAGGAGCAGGAAAGTAGAGCAAGTTTGTCAGTAACAGCTTCCAGTGAATCATAGGCTGCCAACAGAGTCGGTGCATTCAATTTATACAGCATGACAGTGATGAAACGGTACACCAATTTGTACGTTAAGGGAAAACAAGCACCATAGGTCTGGTTATTATAATTAGTCTTATTTGTTTGTATTAAGGCAATGTGCAGAAACACTAACTGGGTCTACAGTCTCGCAGTGCTAGCACTGTACAAGCACAGGCTGGCTATGTTCACGTAACTTTGACATTTTCCCCATGTGAGGGGAAGCAAGAGGAGAATCTGGTCTCTCCGATTTTGAATCTACTCTGTGCAGAACCGCTCAGAAAATTCCTTCAACAAGAAGCAGGGGATACAATAAACTACTGCCACATCTTAAACAGGCTGTTGCTGGGTGAGTTCAATACTACAGAAGGTGTGTCATACGGACTTTTTGCAAATCGCTTCCCTGATTACCAAATCGCTTCCCTGATTCCTGGAAGTGGCTATCATTGCTGAAGGAAATCTCCATACCTCTCATCACAAACCAGGGGTCCATCTCCAGTCATAAGAACATTACATGTGTCAAATGAACTGAAGGTCCTATTCAAATCACAGCTTCCTGCCAGCTCTGATCTCCCGTTCCATCTTTCACTCTATAATCTGTTTAAATTGAACAAAACCTACGATGGAAGAAGTGCTGAACTTTCCACCCGCTTGTGAGCCCGCGGGAGGTGACAGGGATCATACCTGCCACTCAGTAAGTCTCAGCACAGTACCGCCGGAAAGCTGTGGGCAGTAGGTGGGGGGGGGGGGGGGGGGGAATTATTCTCCGCTCCTCCACCTGAAGCTGAATTTTTTAACAAGATAAATAGGCTTTTGTAAGCCTGAGCAGGAAGACAGGATGCATACACCGTATGTTAAACAGAAGGGAGATGAGCAGAGCATGCCAGCCTACTGCACCGTGCTTGGAGTTCACAGCTATGCTCATTAAAAATGGTATTTCCACTACAATTTCTATGGTTTTATATACTGGGGAACGCAATTCTCTGTAGTCCAAGCTAGTGATAGCATGGCTCTAATGCTATGCATCTATAGATGTATGGCCCAGCCATTGCTTCAGGTATGCAAACACTATTTCCAGAGTGGGGTGTGCCTCAGACCTCCATAAATAATTCCCTGTGATGAGGAGAATGATGTGGAAGAGGAAGGTATATTAACAGAAAGAAACAGGACTAGCTTTAACCCCAGAGCATGATTAGCAAGCTGGGCGCCTGGGCAAAATCTCAATTTATGGAACCACACTGAATAACTAGCACACATGGGCTGCCTGCTTTGCTTCCCTTCACAAGATGTGTGTCATTAGGATCTTGAGATCTTTAATGCTTAAAGCATCTCTTCAACACAACTTCTGCCCACCGTAAGCACCACTGAGTCAAATTTATCCTCCCTATGGCACTGATTGAAATCTTTTAAGTATCCTCTTTTTATGAGCAAAGAGCACAAGGGGAAACAACTCAGAAATTTAACTCTGTGAGAGTCCGTCATCAAATTAGAAGATGGATACGGATACATTAAAAGGCAGGAAAGAGAGGAAAGAACCGATACCTGCATTTTCACAGCAACTGTTTCACTTGCGTGACACTAATGAATGTGCGGTCTCAAATTCTGGATTCCTGGAATTTCACAAAAGCAAAGAAATAAACTTAGGAACCGTCTTTAAAGACCATTACAAGAATAAGGCATCGATGTATTGATTTCTGAGTGCTATAATCAGATGACTCTCTCTGGTTGTCAGGCGAGGAGGCTCTGTTCACTGCAATAAAGACATGCCAGGTCTTTAAGGTCTGAAAATCATCCTCGTTAATTATGCTTCTCCCTCTTCCTCCTCCAAATCTACAGGTAGATCTGATATCTAACTGTAGCCAAATTATGGCTCTCCCACAATCACAAAAGCCAACCCACTTCTTGCAGCACTTTTCTCACTGGATCACACTGAACTACATTCCTGGATTAATTCTTCCAACAATGCAATAACCTACCCCACCAGAGACCCACAATTGGGTTTTTTCTCTCTGTCACAGCAGGTCAAAACTGAGAGAAAGCTTCATTGAATTTTCTTGGGGAAACAAATATTTCTGCAGAAAAAAAATCCATTTCCTTCAGTACCTTCCAGTTCTCAACCTTCCAAACTAAATCATTTCTGGGTTTTGCTTCGCTTAGCTTTTCAACTTCTTCATTTTTTGAGAACTAGAGGGAAAACTCTGGCGCTTCAATTAAAAAGTGAAAATACTCAGTGAATTTTTTTGCAAGGCATATCTAATAATTTATATTTCTATGAAAGCCTTTTTTGGAAACAGCTGTTTGCTCAGCACCAACATCAGGAGCAATGGGAAAATGCTGCTTTCAATCTCTGGAAAGGAAGGGTGATATACGCTGGTGTTGCACCTCGCACGGTATTTGTAGCAGGAACCTCCAAAGGTAACTGGGTTAGAAAATGATACTGGAAGCCGATTTATGACGGAGAAAATGGCAGCGCAAGTTCACTGCAGGGCAGCTGTGTCCTATATAGCTCTAATGATTATTTCAAAATCAGCCAGTGGCAGCTGAGCCTACCAGCATTTGAAAGTACATGTGCCACATGATCTCTCCAAAATGCACAGCCAGAACGTTGCAAATGGCATTAATATAAAAATACCAATGGAAAAGGTCACCTTTCATCATGCGCAACAAATAAAACACCTCTGTCAAATGAAGAATGCTCATTTTTAACCCTTGGGTCTTGATCTTGCTTCTGTTTATAGAGGGTGCAAAAATGAACAATGGCTTTGGCTGCAGAGGTACTCAAGCCACTGGTGACTAGGCAGTGGCATGCAACTTTTAACGTTAATGAGCTGCAGCAGATTATTTACATCAGAAGAAAGGTTGAAGGCAGCGTGCGTGGGAGTTTGCTGGAAACAACCACTTCTAACATCCGTTTTCCCGAGCACCGTGGAGACGTTGAAACGGGGGGAGGAGGAAGTCGCCACTGTGAAGTCATGGATGGGTAGTTCCATTTATGCTAAGGAAATAACGGTTTATATTTTTACTCACTTGAAGTTTCATTGTGTGAATGTGATGCGTCAAGCGAATGCACACATCTCTGCCTCTCACACAGAATGAGGCCTCTCAAGCAAAGCTTTCCAATGACTTCTGTATAAACCGCTATTATCTGCAGTCTTTTATTCTGAATGGGATATAATGACATTTCTTTTTCTTATGGGATTTTATGGGACCTCCTGGTATTTGCTGCCACAAGATTAGACGTGCCGCTCAGGCGGCCCCCAGAACATTAGTTTTCCCAGAAGCTGGTGGCAGTGCCTGCCTGAGCACAGGAGAGCTCTGCCCAGAGGAAGGCCAGGAAATATTACATCCCCCTGCGATGCAAGAGCGAAGGGAAACTAAGCAGGGATGACTCCAGCTTCTCTCTCCTTCCTGGAGGATTTCACTGTCATCTTGGCACTCAATGCTCTGCATTTGGGTAGGCCTAAAAAGTCGAGGAAAAATGCTATAGAAGTGAGGCGAAAGGAGCAGAAGACAGGAGCATGCATGTCTTCTGGCACTGACCGCTCTGGTCCTGCCTCCCAAAGCTGCACAGCAAAGGAAAACCTACTGCGGGAACAATAAATCTGGATGTGAGGATGGCGCAGAAGGATTCCCCTGCCTCATCCCAAGGTCGGCTCCTAAAAATCCCAAACGACCAGTGACTTACCTCGTGCATTTAGTGAGCTAGAAAATTCCTGGGACCAAGAAGACATGCACATTGCAGGACCCAACTTTCCCCTTGCGTGAGCTTTCTTTAAAAGCTGAATGCTGTATGTTTCCAGGCAAGTTCGTGGTTCACTTCTTTCATCATTTGAAATTCTTCCAAAACCACCATTTCTTTCTCTTCCCTTCTGAAGATCCAGGCATCCTTGAAGGCCTTGGAAGCAGGGACGTGGCTTGGCATTTCCACTTTACCCGCATGGCAGCCCCGTCAACCCAGGACCGAATCCGGCCGTTTCGTGATGCAGCAATATCATGAAAGTAAGCAGAACTGACACGCTGCACTCAGACTCCCCAGAAGGTCACAGCTTGTAAATGAGAACACATTTTCACTTGCAGATGACTCAATGCTCCCCAAATTACTTTTTATTTATACTTGGCTAGTTTGTCTATAGCTTGTGATGCATCCAAAGGCCATTCACTCGCTCCGTGAGGATGAATATGCCACATCCTGGCTTGGGATGATCTGTTTTAGGGCAACCAAACTGACGGTGCCAAAAAAGAACAGCTCATCAAATTACAGGAAAGTCGGGCGGGAAGGGACCTCGTGAGGTCATCTAGTCCAGGCCAGCCTGCTCTTCCCCCCTCAAGGCAGGACCGTCCTCGACTAAACCGTCTCAGCCAAGCGTCCGTCTAACCCACTCTTGAAATTTTCCAGGGATGGAGATTTCACAATCTCTCTAGGTAGCCTGTTCCAGTGCTTTCACCCTCCTAGTGAAATCTCCAACCTCAATTTCCTCTGCTGCAGCTTGAGGCCACTGTTCTTAGTCCTGTTCCCCATGGACACAGAGAATAATCTATTTCCATCCTCTTTATAATCATCCTTCAGGTATTTGAAGACGATTGGAGGCTTTAGTATCAGAATTTCTCTCCATCACACAATGGCTAAGCAGTCCTTTGAACCAGGGTGCAAAACAATTAATTAATAAAAAATGGGATGTGTGATTGAATGAATCCTCCTTTCAAAAAAAGATCCCTATGAAATGAAAATTGAAATGATGGCAACCTAAGGACGAAACTTAGTCCTAAAGTACTATGTACTAAAACGTAGTACTTAGTACTATGCTAAGGACTAAACTTAGTACTAAAATAATTTAAGTTACATCAAAATAGTGATATTCAGGCAACATACTGGCATGTTTGCTGTTTAAGTTTTACAGAAAGTCAATCCACTGGCTTAGCGCCTGAACCTAGAATTGCTGCGACGCCAAAGCAGCTGTGGACACATCTTCTGCAGGACACAGAAAATACTGTCTTCATTTCAGTTTATTCAATTTATTGTGCTTAATGGCTATATCATTCAAAGCCAAGAAACCAAATGGAAGTTCAGAAGCAGAAACTTGTTTTTGTGTGTAATCTATGAACAGAAAGTAGGTGCGAGGGGATGAAATGAACCACTTCCAGGATCTGGAAGGACATAATGATCAGAAACAATTAGCTCAGTTCACTTCCTTTTGCTTCCTAATACCTCCTTTGTTTAGTAAATGAGTTTCAAATGAAAAACATGTTTTGATTAACCTATTTTTCCTTACGTATCGAGCACATTTAACATATTTTTATTTAACAAATACAAACAGTTTAAGAAGCTGTTTTTGTGCATTTTAATTGAATTCCAATTTCCATCCAAACTCAGCTCAACACAAATTGCAGGAAATGTGTCTTTCAACATTTTCTAACATCATAAAAACAACATAAAAATTAAGAATCTGAAAAAAAAAATGTATCTTCAGCTATACAACTGTTTAAATAACGTCTGCAGATTACTTGTAAGTTGGTCCTCCTAGTTAGCAAATTATCAAGTTATACCAACTAGAAAGAATGATTTTTTTGTTTAGGAAGATAACTGAAAAGTACAAAAGCAAAAGACTACTAAAATGAATTACTTCAATCAAGGTTTTTTGCCTCATGATTTAAATCATGGTTAAAATTGGTGGTGATTAAAAAAATCCCCAAACCTTGGATATAAATCTACCTGGTTGAACGCCCTAATAGGGTTGTTTCCATGGGAAATACCAGACAAAGCCTCCAGAAACACCTATTCACCACGCTAAGCTTTTCACATAACAAGCATACATCAGTTTATTCATATAATGGTGCTGTGCTTTCCTTGAACTGCCAAAAGCTATCGGTCTCTGGTATTGCTAGTGGCCCTCTCAGAGCAATAACCAAGTGCCATTACATTGTAAGAGGAAAGAGTACCACAGCTGGACTATTTCAATTGCCACCTCATACCTATCTATTGGAAAGGAGCAATGCCAAGTGATAACTAAATTCCAGATGTTTTTAACCCTTACATCCGAGCTGACCTCACTGCAACGTACCGGCTATGCAAACACTTTTAAAGGTCCGCACCTATAAACTCTGACCATGAAGACCAACGGTGACATGACCACTGCAAAAGCCCCGCATACGGCACGCAGCCAAACGCATGCCCGCACTGGGCAACTCCTACAAGCCACAGGAATGCCCCGTCCGGGAAACTGGAAGGCAAGCTCAGCACAGCTGCGCTTCAGTCTCTCTCTAGGAAAATTCCCTCCCCTACCCTGGCCGTTTTTATTTTAAACGTGGAGGTTTAAGTTACCAGCTGCTCGTTCTGGACTTCGCCGGTGGAATTCCTACCAGAAAGAGCAAAAGAGAGCGGAGACGTCCTCCTGACCTGCCTCTTAGGACCTGACGTGCAGGCTTTGTCCTTAGCACTAAGGTAGGGAAGAAAACAGGGAAGATGCAGCATTTCCTTTTAGAGTCGCTATTCCAGAACATGAAGACAGAGAACGCCGGCAAGCTGCTGGACCTACCAAAAAAGTCTGCAATTTTTTTAATTATCCCTGATGCTGTACTATTAATACACACAGCCTAGCATAGGGACCAAGCAAAGTCCCCCCTAACACTGCAAGCAAGATTTTCCCATTCCAGTTTTCTAACTCCAGAGCATCAAGCAAGAGTCCCACTGAATCTGCCACCTTCCATTAAAACAGCTTTTATAACTCTGTCAAATTCTCCAACCTCTCTATTGATTTTTTGCCTATTCAAAATAACTCTCCTTTACAACAGGAGCTGGCTGTCAGCCTCTTATCTCTTACTTTCACCTCCACCTGATCCTTCTCCTCCTTGCCAGTCTTCCAGACTCCAATTAATCATGGAGAAAATCAGGGATTTATGTTAAGAGGGAATGTACAAGTCTTAGCCCATCATTAACATACTGTAATTGCAGTGTAGTGCTACTGACTCAGACCTTTTCAATAAGCTAGGGAAAATCCTAACAGGCAAGCAGGACATTCCCAGCAAACCCTGAAGGAGCTGTATCTGTATCACGCCACTGGATGGCTCCTTTGAAATGAAACTCCGCATGCATCTGTAAGCAACTGTGCATTGCTGGAGTCTGGCAGGCAGCAAATGGATAACACCATAAAACAGACTACTCTTACTTCCCTAAATTTTGTCCTGGTCTCAGCACGAGCAGTCCCGTGCTGCATTAACACCTCCACCAAGCACATTTTAATTTCAGGCCATCCTCTCATGTTTCTTCTTAATTATCACAGGACATTCATAGAAAAGATCAGCCAGATGGAGATTAAATATTTCACTATGAGAGCATGAAGCATTCTGCACTAAACTGGAACCTTTATTGCAATAAAGGCTTTAATTAATGACTCAAGCAATTCCCCTGTCACTATAAGGGAAGCACAAACAGTGATCGAAAGGGGAAAGTGCATCAGCTCCACTATAGAATAGAAAAAATGATTGACTGCAAAAGGCTCTGCTCACACCGATCATGGGAGTGGCACTGAATGCCAGGGAAACCCAGACAATCACATGCTCAATAAAGTCAATATTATGCCTTGAAATCAGGCCACGCTGAATTCCTGGTGATGACAAGCCCAATAGACCATTATAAACAGGGGAGGACTCAGGGGGAGAAGCAGAGAGGCTGGGAGGGTGCCGCGTCGCCGGCACTTCCTGGTGTTCCACCTTTTCTCCATCATCTTGGGTCTGGGGGGCACCGTGGGGGAAGTGTAGGTTCGAGCTAACAAAAAAAAGCCTGCCTGAAATGTCTTGTTTGCCAAAAGAATGAGATGGGGCTTGGGAATACTTGAGCCATCACTTCCTCGCCTGAAAGATGAAGCTGGAAATGCCAAAGCAGATGCAGAGCGAGACAGCAACCGGCAGGTGAAAGTCCCCGAGAACGACTTTGCACGACCAATACACAGACAGCCAAGGCCTCCGTCAACAAGAGCACTAAGCACCGGCCCACGACTACAAGATCATCGTCCAAGAAAGCGCTACAGAGGAATTCCCTTGCCCAGCTGAAGCCTCCTGCTGTGATATATTCCCAACAGTCCTTTTTTGGGGTCCTGCTGTCATTTTACTGACTTCTACATCCTGCCTGATGAACACACAGAATTGGAAGAGCAACTGCCAAGTGACATATGAGCACATGAAACTGCTGCTGGCTCCCTGCGCCTAGAAATCTGCACATCTGCTGACAGCCCACTGCAAAGAAAACCTTAGCAAAATTACAACTGCTCAACGACCAAGGCAGCTGTAGCATGGTAAAGTAGCCTGGGAGCTCCTCCACCGGTCTCTAGAAAATATTTCATAATATGCTTTTCTTTGGATAAGTCCAGAAAGCCTTGACAAGTTCACCCAAAACCATTATGGACCCAATATTAGCAGTAGACATGACAGTCAGAAATCAGAGCATGAACCAGGACTCAATTTTAAGTACGAAAAGACACATCTCTTCCCCTCATTTCATCGAGAGGTTCCAAGACTTCAGAATCACTGTTGATAAATGACCTCAGGTATGGCAGAAGGCATTAATATTACTGGTAAAAAGAGACATGGATGATGGATTTAATTCATTTGCCATAAAAAAAAAAAAATTCCATGCTTTCTTTTTGTTTTTTTTATTAGGAACATAATGCTTCCCAATGTATTGGTGCATGATATATGGTAGCACAAAGTGCTGCACCAAGGTAAAGGGATCATGTTCGCCAAGAAGCAACCCTCTACAGATCTGGGCATCTACAGTGTTGGTCTCGCTCGGTACAATTGGCAACGGGAACTGCTTGTGAGAGCTGAGCGGTGACACAAAGGATCATCTGAGATCCAGAAGAACATCCTAGGTGCTGGATTTCACGAGGAGCAAGAACTGCTTGTGCAAATGATTGTTTGCGAGGGTCCTTTAGGGAAACGGGTCAGTTGACACAGGGTGGAATATTTTTCCAGAGAATCAGGCTCATCCACACGGAGGGAGACTAGCTCTTCCATCACCCCTTGAGCTCTGTGCTGCTCAGCAACAGATCTCCTAAAATGCAAACCTAGGAGCCGATGTGCACAGAATTGCAGCTGCAATCTTAGAAGCCAAGCTGAAGTCCCAGTTACAAATTTGGCCCAGACAGTACGAGTTTGCTCATGTAAGTTTAAAGGGATTAGGTCTCCATGGCATGCAGCAGTACGGTCCTTGGAATAAAATTCTCATTTACTAAATAAATTACTGTATATTACTGTATAATGGTGTTCACATTATAACTGACAATTAGAGCCATTAAAAAGAAAGCTCATAAACAGCCGAAGCTCACATCAAATTAACACAGTCATGATTAAAATCACTCTTCTGATTTCTGCTCTTCACAGAAATAATCAGCATTTTGCATAAAAATGAATAGGAATCAACTTAAAATCACAGTGGTGCTGCAACAGAGGTGCTGAATGCCGTTAGCTGCCTACGAGCTGCTATAACGGTGTGCTTCCACCCCGCGCCTGCCTCCCGTGTTCAAACCTCTTCCTAGACAGGTCTATTAAGTAATGCCGTGGCGCTAGGGATGAAACTGCTGTTGTTATTACTCTTGGCTCTAATGAGGAGAACCTGGGTCCTACACTGGCCTGGGGGAAGCTTTTTTCTTTTCCTTTTTTAATTTTTATCACTTCATAGTTTAAATGCCTTCCAGCTTTTGGGCGCAGACTCAGTCTACTGTGACGCTAGAAAGGAAAAAAAAAAAGAATTCAAAACCAAACAGAATGACAACAGCACAAAATGGGAGTCAGCCACTCATTACAATGGGGGAATGCAACATGAACAACTTTGGGGGAAAGGTGTGTGCGCGAGTGGAGAATCTGCACGCAGGTACGGAGCCCGCGTGCTCCTCGCCAGAATTAGTGCCACTCTCATCGTACTGATTTAATCCTCAGCATCACAGCACTACTTAATAACCCAGCTCAGCCACGGGCACTAATACGTGGAGAGGAAGCAGACAGAGTCAAGGTGACACGGTGCCAGCCAATATTAGTGTCCTGGTATTAGCACACGGCCGTCGGCAGAGGCTCGAGGTCCAGTGGACAGCCGCCACTCAAGAAGGATAGTGACTTCAGATACAGTCAAGCTCACAGTGCCTGGATAAGGATTGCTGTAACATCAGCAAAGAGCATCGAATAGATAGATGAGCTGCTGAGCTTGCATTGTGATGCTAACCATTTAAAACATTGTCGTGTGTGCTGTGTTTTGAAAAGGCATGACAATTATGCTATGTATAAATAAAAGTATGGGAAGATAAAGGGCCTTTGATCTGATTTGCTTTTAAAGTATGAAGTGAAAGGACATTCTCATATATCTTATCCACTAATTTAACATATAAATCACAAAAAAAATATGATCCAGATGGGCTTCAATGAAGGAAACCAATTAACATAGACAGCCTTACCATCTGACACATTAGTTGTAATAATAAAAAACAAACAACATGGTCAAACAATAAGGCTCTGTATTCTATCTGACATTTCTAATTAGTTCCTGCAAGCAGTGCATCCTCTTCAGCAAAAAGACTAGCAGCAAGTATTTTGTTTTGCAGAGGAATACACGTCTAAACTCCGTGTTTGCAGAGCAATGAAACAGATTTCTCTGCATTCCCAGGGGGTGCGCTTTGAAACTAATGGACTTCGTACAGTCCACATCTGGTTTCCCAATTAGGTTCGGAGAACATTTGCTTTCATACGCTTTGACATTAGCGTTGTGCCAAACCTGGAATACAAAGTGCACCTGAGTACTCCACAAATGCCTGACCCGTGCCCCTGGGCTCAGCTCAGTGGGGCCATCATTGTTGTGTTCTGGGCTATTTTCTTTTCTTTTTATAGCTTTCCTAGAAATGCCACCTCTCGAATGCAGCACGATGTTTCTGGCACAGAGCTCCCAGCATCAGTCAATTAAGCTTACAGCAGGCACTTACAGGCTGAACTGCAATTAGTGTTACAAATTAAAGGCTCCATCCTGCAAATACATACGCCGTTACATCTCGGAGGGGCCTGCTCCCCTTGTGCAAGGAACTACGGTGTGAGTATGTGTATGCGGGTCTGAGCTGCAAGGACCCAAACTTGGAAGTGTCTGAGCAACCACAGCACCCCTGAAAAATCAATGTGGCTTCTTTGGCAGGAGTTTCAATGAAGCGGTCCAAGTGTGCAGAGTGCACTTGCTAAAGGAATCTGCATCCCAAAAAGAGAGACCAAGCTTTTATAATTAGTCTCTGGGAAGCAAGCAAGGAAGGAAGCAAGGACAGGAGTGAATCTACTAGCATCAGGACATCCGTGTTCAGACACCCATGTGGTTATGATGAAAAAAAGAGGGGGGCTAGGAATGACAGGGGCTAAGCTAACTATTTGAAAATGAAAGCTATTTGGAAAGAGCAGAAACACCGTAATATTCAGAAAAGAAGCAGTGGCCTAAATTCTGAACCAGAGGTACTCGGTTGGGCTCTTCCCCCCCATGATAGGAAAGGGCTTCTGAAGTGGAAATACAGTCCCTGACAGCAAGTCCTTTCAGTGTCCACTGCCTCTACATCCTAAGACAGCGATGAAAAGAGAAGTAGGCTGGCTCTAGATATGTTACTCATATTCCTTTGACCATTAATAAATAAATAAATAAATAAAACAAAACCCACCTGTGCTCATCCCAGGACTGCCAACTGTAAAAGAAGGGTCAACACAAAAACTAATGCCTTGTTATCAGGGTAGATGTCCCCGAGACATCAAGGCCCGGATTGTGCAAGGTGCTGCCTAAACACACGGTTAGAGAGTATCCTTGCCTCAAGGCCTTGCAACCAACTCATACACTGGGAGGACAGAAAAGCTATTATTCAACAGATGAGAAACGGAGCCAGGAAGGGAGATCTGTAGAGGTGTGAATGGTAATTCAGTCCCTGCCTCCCTTCAGACTTTTGGAAATCTCCCCTAAGCGACTTGCCCAAAGTTGTACACGATAAACTGTGGTGGAGCCTGAGAACGGCACCCAGAGGCTCCCAAGACCGCCTTTCCTCTCTACCCGAGTGCCTAGCATAGGGACAGGATTCACAGCAAAAGCTCCCTTTTGTGCTATTCATCTGCAATGCAAACCCTACTATGTAAGCTGAGAACTATCAGCAAAATTTCATGGCAAGGAAAAGAAAAGGCATAGGCACAACAATACTGAGTGCTGTGGTAGTGCTCATGAGCCGCAATCATGAGCCACGGTGCTTGGCACAATAGCAAGTCTGCTCCTCCCACACAAGCTCACCATTAAAGAACGAGACAGGAGGAAACGGGCGACTACGACAGAGATGAGGAGTGTAAGAAAACCAAGGGAGAACATGGAAGACAGGCAATAGTCTCCGCAGCACGCCTGCCTAACTGCTGTCAGAAATTAGCTGTAGACCTCATGGCAAGGGGAGTTTTAAGCAGGGATCAGGAGGAGGAGGGGACGACATCTTGACAGCACAAGCAATGGTAGTCAGACTACCAAGAGGTCACAAAAGCAATAGATTACCCATAGGAAAGACACTGGTGTTTCAGATCCCTCACAAACTACCGCAGCACGTTATTTTTTTGCAAGACCAGGAACGCACTTCTCTTCCACTTACCTCGACAGGGAATCTCTTGCCATTGATGCTGTGCTCCGAGCCGGCTGATCCATTGCTCTGACCCCAGTGAAACTCCACTTTTTCTGCTTTGAATCTGCCTGGCAGTCCGGCACCACTGACGAAATAATCATCCTTCAGGAGGATAGCGACTGCACACACAAGAAAGAAAGGGAGAAGGAGAGGCTTAGTGCATTTGTGCCACTGCGTTCACAGTTACTGAGGGACTTGTTGATCCGGTTAGGTTATTTTATTGTATTAATATAGTACATTACATTCATCTGAATGGGGGGAGTAGTTTATTTTCCTGGTACTACGGTCTCATTAGAAGAACAGCACAAATATGAGCAATGCCTGTGCATTCGCGGGAGATCAGATCCCATGGAAACAACAGGATAATGTTGTAAAAAAGGCCAGCCAAGGACGAGTTTCCATGCATTCACTTGCCAAGCAATGGCTAAACTATTACCTTTATTCAACCTTTAGGCAACTCCCATCAGCATCTGTGAGACGGGTGAATACGCTGAATCTGCCTTTGTGAATCTAACATTAATTTCTGCTGAATCTGCTAATGCCAACACGTGTACAGTTTTATTTTATATTCCCAATATATTTTGCACCTGCCAAGAAGCCAGCACACCTTCCCACATTTGAGGCTGAAGTCGCTGAGTTGCACAGGCCCTGGGGCACACACAACAGTGCCCACCGCCCCACATCAGCCAGCTCTGTGCCTGCCTAACCAGCCCTGGGGAGGTCTGCACCACGCGTGGAAGGGCCACGGGAAGGCTCTTGCTAGTCCTGGCTGCACTCGGGACTAGCAAAATGCTCAGACTGGAAGGGAAGCAAGGCTCTTATACAAAAGAGCTCCCTCCCACCTATTCCCCCAAGCCCCACGCGGGGTCAAGGTCACTAAGTACAGCTCTGCAGTAGGTGACACCTTCCAGAGAAAGAGGAGCAAGGGAAAGTCCTAATTTTTCCCCACGGATTGCACAGGCGGCAGATGCATTCGCAGCTAGCTGTGTCCTGCGGTCCAGGCTGGTGGGGAGGGAGCCACTGTCCCCTGGCGAGATCCAGCTCGTTTCAGAAGGGGCTCTACCCCGGGCCAGCTGGAGGAGACGGCAGTTTAGGGGCTTTGCTAGCCTGGGGTAGGAGGACTCCCTTTCAGGCTTGGCATTTGAGCCACCTTGTTCACGGTTCCCCTCCCCAGCCAGGCAGTGTACTCTCCTTAGCTGCACGTAGCCGCACTAGGGTGCAGAGTTAAACCCGGGAGTGCGTGTAGCAGCAGCGAAGGACACTTGGCATGAAGTTTATCCCTCTTCATTCAAGAAGAGCTCCTCGCAACGTCACACGCTCCTGCTGGGTAATGCACAAACCGGTGGAGTCCACCGGCTCACGAAACACCACCGTGTCGCAGAACAGGGATAAACAGAAACCGCTCGGGCACACTTGCCAGGAAGGCCTCACCCAATCCTGCCCATTTCGTGCAGGTGAGAACAACTGGGCCTCTCCATATTCTCATCTCCCTCATCTGTAAAGCCCCCCTTGCTAGCCTGGGTGGGTCCCTGTGACTGAGCACCTTTCACGCGTGCAGGCTGGATACAACTCTGCGCTTGGGAGAACTGAATTCGACTCCCGGTTCAACCGTTGCAGTTCAACCAATCCACTCCTGTGTCAGAGTCTGTTTTCACAGATTTCATAGACATTAGGGCTGAAAGGGCCCTTGCAAAATCATTGGGTCAAGCCCTCTGCCCCAGGGGCAGGAAGTTTTCCCACCGGGTTGTGACACTGGCTTTCCATTCAGCAATGAGAGGCACGGCATAAGCGGATATTATCATTATCGTTTACTAACAGTAACAGCACTAAGCAATGTGGCTGATATTTGTCGCTTGTCTCCTTGCCATAAAGGTATAATTGAGCCTCCTTCCACTGAGCCAGGGGCCTGCTGGGGCAGAGGTGGGCAAATCCAGCTTTCGGGCACCGCTTGTACCGACCGGCAGGGGAGTTTGCTGCTGGCCAAATGGAGCTTCTTTGCACGCAATCTGGCTTGCTACCAAGCACCATTTCCTCCTCCTTTCCTTAAAAAAATTCTCAATGAGTCTGGTAGTATTTTACATGCTGCAGCCTGCGCTCGATCAGTTATAAATTCCATAGGTAAAAAAAGGCACAAGATGATGAATACGGGAAAACAGATTTGTGTGCATCTGTTGCAATGCACCGTGGGGACTCAGTCGCATCTTATAAATATTTGATAGGACCTAAATCATTTATGGCTCTGTCAGGGGTCATTTTACTTGTTTTAGATGAATAATTAAAAGGATAATTAGGAGGATGTACAATCTGAAATGTTCACGTAATTGTTCATTTTACAGTATCTCCTACTACACTGTGTCATATGAAACACTCCTGCCATCTTCCTGCCTCAGCTGCATTCTGCTACTGCCAGCAGGTGGGTTTTTTGCCCCCATGAAATGTCTAATATTACCTAGCACGGTAATACCCATGCACTCCACTGTTCAACCTCTGGATACATGATGATTTAGCCACAGAGCATGGGGGAGAATCAACTCAGCAACAGTTGTGTCTCGGTTCTGCTGAGGGCAATGCTTAGATTTTGGAGCAGAAAGCAATTGAGCATTAAGCTTGCAAAGCCCTGGGCTGACCCCTACCCATTAGACCCCTTCTCTTACTGGGACAGCAGGAGATCGCTTGGTGCAATCCCAACCAAACAGCCACAGGAAGAGAACGTGGGAGTCGCAAGGTTCAAGGAGACCGAAGGAAGGAATATAGGGAGCAAGAGAACGACCAACAAAGCTATCTTGGATACACAGCTAGCTAGGCGGCCTTGGCAGGGGAGATGTTTACTCTTATTCTGTGAGTCGAGAGTCCGAAAAGATGGTTTCCCAGCACGTCTTTCTTACAAAGCGCTCCGGGAGCTCCGGGGACACACTAGCATAAATGGTCTTTACCTGTGAAAAGCACAGTAGTGCCGGAAAGCTAATACAGTCATGGTAGCAACCTTCATTTCAACTTTTAACTTTTCAGTGCATAAAAAAAGTAATTAATTTATCTCTCTCGCTCAATTTTAAATTAGTAGTTTATCAGTAATAACAACATCCGAGTCCGGGATTTCCTGGAAGTTAATGAGTGTCTAGGTTAAAGGCCCCTGGCTTTCCCTTGGACCCGCATCTCCTCCAACCAGTTATTAACTGCTAAGAAATGCCCTCCCCATCCGTCATCATTGCTTAAATAGACGTTTAGTTTATTGAGTCTGTCAGTCTGTAGTAGAAAGGTCTCACGGGGCCATCTGCTCCGGAGACTCTTCTGCCAAAAAAGCAGAGTAATTTACTACAAAACCTGCCCCCGTGTTCTGCCCACAAGCCAGAACAGCCGATGTGGTTTGCTACTCTATCAACGTCCAACTCAAAATTCATACCTGCAAAAAGGTCAAAATCCAGGAAAAAGTGGAGGGCCGGGGAGCAGCTATAGGTGCTCAGACCGCTCGTGCACAAGCTCAGCATAACAGCTTAAAACAGAGAGCAGAGCAGAAGCAGTTTGGGGAAAAAGACCCACGCTACTAAAGAAAACTGGTAAACAGTTACCGCCGTTGAGAGAGGCACGAACCTGTCGGGAAAAAATCCACATCCGACCATGAACACCTTGAACAGAGTAGCAGTATCAAAAGCACTCGGCAGATGTGAGAGAAGGCACGGCCTTCATTTCTAACCTCAGGACGCCTGGAAAAGCTCCCGGTGCATTCCTGTTGACCGTGGCCTCCTAACACCCCTGGGCAGCGAGGCCGCAATCAGGATCTTGCGCAGCAGGGAATGTAGCGTTTGGCTTCTAACCTCGGTGTCACTAGTTACACCCATTACTGCACTCACTTCCATGCAACTTGCACAGATTGTGGAAGCCGTAAACTTTTGTAGCCTTCAAGAACTCCTTTTCTACAAAGGGAAGCATCTAGCACTTCTTTGAGTGAGTATTCAAACAGATACCAACAATTCTAACAAGGAAAACACACGCCATCACTAGCATTGATCCTGAAAAGGATCCATATCCCTCGTGACAGAAGAACAGCCCTTGTTTTTTTTAAGATGGAAACTATATTTTCTCCATTTTCCCCCCTTGCTCAATTACAGAAGAGCAGTGATTTAGGAGGCAGGCAGACAGCTGAGTGTCAGAAGATGCACGTTCTCTGCCATTTGCCACAGACTTTCCATATTGTGTTGGGCATATCACTTAAGCTGCAAGGAGACTGTAGCATTGACAAGTTGAAGTGAGAAGATAAGACTTCTCTTGCTCAAAATGGCACCATGAGGCATAGCTTTATACCCAACATGAGCAGCCATCAAAAATGCAAACAGAATATACGGTACCAAAATGACCAGCTGTAGCTATGGGGTCAACACAGCACAGCTGCTCCATATCCAGCCTCATGCTAACCAGGACTTTTCCCCCACTGCTTTTGCCAGTCTCCTTCACACAGACAGTAATTCTTACAGTGATCTAACGTGCCTATCGAAGGATCGTATTTACTTTGAATCTGAGCACTTGGCAATTTTGAACGGATTTATCCACATACCACAAGCAGTCGAGGCAATGCTATTCTTCCCATTGTACAGCTGGCGACCTGACACAAAGCGCATGTGCCTCAGGGCTGCCCTAAGGCCCTAAGCCATCCATGCAGCTTATTTTGTGAGCTGGTTTGCAGGTTGTGCAGGCGCAAGAGGGCGTAGGTCTGCATTCAGCTCGGAGATGGTACAGACATACTATAAGGGACCTGGTTGGGATCACACAGGAAGTCTGTAACAGGACTAAAAATGGTCCCCAGGCTTCATACAGTCCAGAATGATACCTTCCAAAAACTGAGTCATCTATTGTTCTCTTTGGGACTTCCCAAGATGTACGTGCTGGATTTTTAATTCATTAAGGCAGGTACTAGATCTGTGGCTGATCTCTTAGATCCCTATCCAAAGCCCATTGTAGGCCAGAAAAGCATTCTCCACGTACACATCACGGTGCTCAGCGTACATGAAGGAGCTGCGGTGAGGGGAGAAATGTTGTACAAAGCACCTCAGAGACGGAAGCAGAATATTAATAAAGATATAAAAATAGATCCCCTAAATAAAACATAATTAGAGATTTAATTCAATTACCTGAAAGTTCTTGACCTGGCAATTGAAAAGGCTCTTCTTATGATTTCCACTTTTTACTATTTCTGTATTAGAGTGTAATCAAACGCATGCAATTTTGCTTATAAATCAGCCTTGACCTTTTGCTGAACTGTTTTGGTAAAAAATAAGCAATGTTTTCAGACGGTTCTTTTATCAAAGTGCAAGAACAAATAGACCCGAAGAGAGTTAATTTCAGTGCGGAGCTCAATATAGTAATGATATCGACGGTGCATTAATAAAACCACCGCTACTTTGCACAGCTACCGCCCTTTCTGCTTGAGAGCCTTCTAAATCTTCCCCTTTTTTTTCAATCCAGAAGGGCATCACTGCACTGGGACATATTTCACTGGAGACTATAGCCTTTCACAGCCAATAATTAAAGGATGCATCTTGAAAGTCTCACACGACCCTTTATTGTGATGCACAATTAGTTGCCAAGAAAATGATTTTATACTGAGGAGGAACTCAGCAAACTGTTAATAACTGATGTGCAGCATTAGCTTTGCAAGGAATACAAAGAGAAACACCCAGCTGCTTTACCTGGGAAGGTCTCAGGTTAAAGCTAAATAGGGCAATCGGGTGCGTGTGGGAGAGGAGGATGGTGTACACCTTATGGCTCGAGTTTTTAATGGCGTGCAAACAGGCCTCCAGAGACCAGCGGGGCAGAACGTACCCGTTTTCCCAGTGTTTTTCATCCACGTCTTGTTAGAAGACTCGTTGTCAAAGCCATCGAGCTGTAATTCTTGATACTCATCTCCAACTTTTGCCTCGTGGTCCACGATGTCTATTGGAGACTGCTGGTTACCTGCACAATGCACGCTTGAAGTAACCCAGTGCTCAGGACCATATGTACCTGTTCAAAAGAAAGACCAACAACTTAATGCCCTGATGAGTCAATGGCCAACAGACTAATCTTAAGCAAGGAGATCAAGCATTTCAATTCCCACAGTAACTATACAGCTGCTGCATTTCCGGGACTTGAAAAAGGTTAAGACATGTAAACCTATGAAAAGACTGAAATCTATTAGCTTCACATACTACTCGAACTTCGCTTCTCGCTGTGAGGAAGAATGGCGTTATTTTAAATTGCTGCTCTATAAAATGATCAACAATACGCCAACCCTTCTCGACCGAGTTACGAGTTAGCGCAGTGCTACAGGACTATTCAACTTGCTGTAGGAGGCTGCCTGGTTTACCTGCACGCACTAGGTAATTAACACACAAATAACCCCTTGACTCTAGATTGTGTGACAGCTTGTTTAATTAATTAATTGCCTGTATTTTTTTTTAATTTCTTTACATCGGC
>NW_005841934.1:1882749-1883001 GCF_000455745.1 Alligator sinensis
TATGCAAGTCAAGAGAAAAAGCACGGAGGAAAATATGATCACTTGCTCCTCCTGTTTCTCCCTTCTCTAGCTTTTCTTCCCCTTTACTACCCAAATTTTATTCACGTGTTATTTCTCAGTTGGTTTAAATCACTCTCCCAAAGGAAGATGAATAGGAGCTGTGTGACGCTCCACAGACAAATCAGCAGTGTCTTGCATAAACACATGGAGCAACAGCACTCCGCGTTTACGTGAGCGCTAGCCAAGAGTGGA
>NW_005841934.1:1883032-1884883 GCF_000455745.1 Alligator sinensis
CAAGGAGCCGACACTTCCCTGTCACGCTCCCTCCCCAACACACTTTTGTTTCCACAGAGCAGCGTTTAAAGTTCAGAAGAGCACCGCAAGTCTGTTTGTGCAACTGTCTTCCTCCCAGCAGGTAATGAGCATTCACTGCTAAATCGTATGCATGCTCAGAAGCTGGCAAAAAAAACGAGACGCTAATATGAGTCCTCTGGACCCACTCAAGACCACATCCGTTCACTCACAGTGATGCTTTTACGGACTTGTAAAAATTTCAAAAAGAAGAAGCGTGAAGATGATGCTGATTCTAGGTTCTTCGGGCTTCAGCCTCCCGCTGGGGATGTGAAGCTAGGCCAGCAGGAGTGAGGGAAGAAGCCGGTTGCCCAGGATTTCATCCGCAACCTGGCTGGAGTCGTTTAAGATGCACACACAACATGAATGGTTTCGGAGGAGTAAAACTGGAGGGACAGAGTGAATCCGATGCACGCTAACGCATCCTGATAAATTAGCGAGTTCCCCCCTGCAACAACCTCCCTGAAGGCGTGCATGTGCATACACTAATGTATCACACATGTGTGTCAAACGTACCACATACAGGGCAAATGTGGCATGAACCAGTGGATTGCACACTGCAGCCTGGTCCCCCCTACGTGCATGTTTTACCCTTCCAAATGAGCAAGTGATGTAAATAAGCAAATCACAGATACTCCAGAAAGTACCATTTTACTCAAGCAATGGGGATGGTTGATCACTGGTGCTACCCAGTCTGGCTGTAAGGACGTCCTCTTGCCTCCTCCGGCCTGCTCTAACGCAGGATGCTTAACAGATCCCTAGGTTTCATACTCCACAGATCATCACATACAAATGCTACAACTTAAACTGGACAAAATGCATCGTGTGTTGATGGCAATCAGGGAAAATTAAAAAGCCTTTTCAAAATCATCTATGACATCTGCCTAATCGAGACTTAAATCTGATGTAGCTCTTGATTCTACGCGTATTATTAGCAAAGGCCACTTTAATTCCCCATGTACTGTCACTAGAGAGAATTGAGTTATTAAATACTATTCCAGGAAAACCGAAGATCTTTGTTTAGATACAGATTTTTCCCATGTCAGAACTTCCTTAGTAATTGTTTTTGGTAAATTTGGGGGCAATTTAGATGAGCATTTAAATGCAAACTTGCTTTTAGGCTGTGACATTTGCTAATCTCTTACATTTTAAAAGGTCCAGCCTTGCAGAGGAGTAGCAAGCCTGCCAGCTATCGCCTTCTGCTACTGTTCGAGTCTCCCAGTACAGTCAATGAGAGATTTGTTTCAAGAGGGGCTTCAGGATCAGCTCCTTTCTGAAAATGGGCCAATGCCGTGCTTTCTGAAAATCAGAACCGTGAATGGCGTGGACCCATCTGAAGTGAAAACAACTTGTTAACCTGACATAAAAAATACCAAACACGTAATAATGCACAACACATGAAAAACTTCTGAGCACTTCAGGCTCCCCAAGCCCTGTTTTCAAATATGACTGAAGCACTTTGAGACCATACATCACCTTCCCCCCTGGGCCATGGATAGCATCTGATGAGGTAGATGGTGGCCTATAAAAGCTCATGTCTCTGAACCAGTTACTTTCTAAGTTGCCACCTGCTTCACTTAAGACTAAGACCCCAACTACCTCTCCATATCATTTCTGAGACCAGGCTTTAAAGTCACCTGGCTGATCTTGGACACTTGACCCTATCAGCACTGCTTTGGTAATTACTTCCCATACAGCTAGAAGTTCCCTTTCAATTCATAGATTCATAGATGTTAGGGTCGGAAGGGACCTCAATAGATCATCGAGTCCGACCCCCTGCATAAGCAGGAAAGA
>NW_005841934.1:1884970-1886828 GCF_000455745.1 Alligator sinensis
ACTCACCAATTCCCTTCTGTGCCCCCGTGATGAACTTATAGGCAGCCACAAGGTCGCCTCTCAACCTTCTCTTGCGGAGCCTGAATAGATCCAGTTTCTCTAGTCTCTCCTCGTAGGGCTTGGTCTGTAGGCCCTTAACCATATGAGTGGCTCTTCTCTGGACCCTCTCCAGGTTATCCGCATCCCTCTTGAAGTGCGGCGCCCAGAATTGCACGCAGTACTCCAACTGCGGTCTGACCAGCGCCCGATAGAGGGGAAGTATCACCTCCTTGGACCTGTTCGTCATGCATCTGCTGATGCACGATAACGTGCCATTGGCTTTTCTGATGGCTTCGTCACACTGCCGACTCATGTTCATCGTGGAGTCCACTAGGACGCCAAGATCCCTTTCCACTTCCGTGCCACCCAGCAGGTCATTCCCTAGGCTGTAGGTGTGCTGGACATTCTTCCTCCCTAGGTGCAGCACTTTGCACTTCTCCTTGTTGAACTGCATTCTGTTGTTTTCTGCCCGCTTGTCCAACCTGTCCAGGTCTGCTTGCAGCTGTTCCCTGCCCTCCGGCGTGTCCACTTCTCCCCATAGCTTTGTGTCATCCGCAGACTTGGACAGAGTACATTTCACTCCCTCGTCCAAGTCGCTGATGAAGACATTAAAGAGTATCGGTCCAAGGACCGAGCCCTGTGGGACCCCACTGCCCACACCCTTCCAGGTTCCAATTCGAATCCAAGATTTACCTATGGAAGTGCTGAAGGATCTGCATGTGACAGTAAGTATAAAATACCTTCAGACTAGCCCTGAATCATTTAAAAATACCAATGCAATAAGATGCTCATGGGAGTTGAAAACTACAACTTACTACAGGTGCTTTGGCAACAGGTCCTGACACTGCATATTACTGTCATAAAACTAAGCTTTGGTTTAGAAGTTCATGACCTGCTGTGTAGAATCAGCATGAGATATATATAGATATATATAGATATTTAAAGGGAGGAATTTGCATAAATTTTCTTTCAAAACTTCTGGCATGTAAACTCCCACAGGATGTCTGCTCTGCACTATTACATTTGCAGTTGTAGCTAGCTAGCAAGGTAGGACCAGGTCCTCAGCAGGTGCTGACTCAAAGCTGTTCTGCTGATTTCAGGACAGCTGTGCTAATATATCTATATCTCCAAGCCCATATTGTTTTTAGGGAGTAGTTTAAAAGACAAGAAAAATGCTGGGGCGAGGGAAGGAAAGCCTCATATTTTCATTTTAGAGTTTGAGAATCAAGGAAAATAAATAATATTTCATGCCCAGAAAAATTTAGCTAAATGCCTATAAAAATGTAATCAAGAATTGCTGCTTGGGATTCATTTATTTGCTGGTAACCATGAGAAGGTTTAAGCCTAACTGCTTGCTTTTTTTCCATGTACATTCAAGTGCAGTTTTAATTGAAACTGATCTTCCACTACAGATTTCAAATTAATTCTTCTTCTAAGTGTCTCATGCTCCAGACACCCTTGCCTTGCAAAAAACCCATATAATTAGTGGAGGAAATGGAACACTTTTTCTAAGCTTGCAGGTATTGATTACCTATTCCCTACATCAAAACACCATTGCCATTCTGCACTGTATAAATCTCTTCAGTCTTAGACATTTTATAAAGTACTGAGAATTATATCATTAATCATTTGCAGTTGCACCTGTCCTGCTATATTGAATTCTTTGTTTTTTAGAACTTTAAATAAATGCTTTTAAATAAAAACATGACACTAAATAAAGACTGCATTTAACTTAAACCTAGTATAAAATCCCTACATCTTGTGCATGACATTTACACATCTGAAATAGAGTAACATAAAACGATTTGCATTTCATTTC
>NW_005841934.1:1886838-1903139 GCF_000455745.1 Alligator sinensis
GGGATGATCTGAATTGAGCTTTCAATGGCTGACATGGTTTTCAAACCCAGGCAAACTTAAGGTCTCCGTCTATTGATGAATAATGCAAGGCTCCACTGAAAAGTGCAGGACCACATGTGAATTATGATAAATGTCAAACACGCCTGTCCTTGAGCTCTCGTGCCAGATGGAATATCTGCAGAGAGAAATATTATGGACCTGTGTAGTGGTGACCTTTAGTATCATTATTTATTAACGTTAGCTCACTCTGGGCTAAGCACAATCCCAAAACTGAAGAAGGATGGTCTCCGCTTTGAGGAGTTCCCAGCCTACCCTGAATGATTCCTCACCTAAGATGACGAAGACAAGTCCAATGAGCGGCGTGCAGCAGTACGACGGGGTGTATCGTTGCACCAAAAAACCAGCATGTATTGCCACACCGGAAAACCGGCATGTATTGCCGCGCTGCTCCCTTGCCAGTCAGAAGTGGGGCAGAGCGAGAAAGGGATCAGGAAGCGAGGGTGTACCTGGACGCTGATCCTGGCCACCCACAGCAAACCCAGGAACTCCAGACCCTCAGATATCCACCCCCGGCCGAGAGCCCACGTTTGCAGTTGAACGCTGTGCTCTCACAGCTACGGCGTTTGCAGAGCGATGGAGGTTCATAGATCTTCCATGGCCCAGCAACCTCAGAAGCTAATTGTGGATGACTGGCCTCTACGGACTTGCTCTTGCTCTTATTGAAGTTAATGGCAAAACTGCCATTGATTGCCGCAAAGCGGGATCAGAGCTGTGGTCAGTGATCTCAGCGGTATACCCCTCTTCTCTTTCCATAAGATTTCAGATGCCTTAAGCTACATGCAAGAGTCAAAGCATCTCTGACGCATGCACAGCAGAAACTACCTCTCGCTCCTAGCTGGTTTCCATAACGAACAACCCCATTTTCTTCAGGGTGGGAAAATATTCCTTATTCAACCAGCCTTCTAAAATCTTTTCTTATGCTAAAATTTTCTGTCAATTACTGCAGTATTTTTATTAATGGCTTGTTAATACATAAGCTGTTCCTTAAATAGAATCCAAAATTACCTTGTTTTTCTTCTCGCTACTGTACATCCCAAATAATGACTATGCTTCACTAATGAAAAACCATTAAAATAATGAATTCAGCCAAAATCTAATTAAAGCTGATATAAAAATGTTTATGAAATTTTTACTCATTCAAATGTATTTATTTTTCCTTCACAAGCTATTGTTTAAAAATATAACTTTTTAAAGCCACATTTGTACTCTTTTCCTTGTTTCAATTAATTTTCCAATTACCGGTTCAGTTGCTTTTCTATAAAAAGTGCTGTATTTCATACAGGTCTTTACATAATGCTCTTCATTTTTGCAAAGGATTTGACGTACGTTCACTATTCAAGAGCGAGCTCGGGGAAGAAAGTTGAAAATGCAGCATTTGTGTCTCTAAATTTCAATTTGCTTAGGTATTTGCATGAGCTGCCTCACTCTGGACCACTAAGGGCCAATTTTTGACAGCAGTTAGTGAAGGGGGACTAGTGATGGTGCAAGTCAGGAATGACAACCTAGCAGAAAGGCAGCTGCCTATGGCAGACATCAACAGAACTGTTAAAAAAAAGGACAATCTGGTGGTGGGTGAAGACGTGCATCTTCCACCCCTTCTCTAGCATCCTTTCCCTCGCTGGTCCACGCTCACTGCAGAAATTGTTCCCCCGGCTGAAAAAGGAACCTGACACCATCACAGTCTACAAGGGTTGAAGTGTCCAAGCCACGTGCCGAAAGCGAACAAAGGGCACAAAAAATTAGTGCAAATTGAATGTGTTACTCTAGGACAGTGAGTGCGGGCCAACCTTTTTGGCAGGGGTGCTGCAAATTGGTCTCAAGTTGCAACAAGAGAGGTTTAGGCATTAGGAAAAAATCTCTCGTTAGGAGGGTGGTGAAGCACGGGAATGGGTTACTGAGAGAGGTGGTGGACTCTCCATTCTTGCAGGTTTTTAAGGCCTGGCTGGATGATGGAGTTGGGGCTGGCCCTGCTCTGAGCAGGGGGTAGGACTAGATGTGACCTCCAGAGGTCCCTTCCCACCCTTTTTTTCTATGATTCTATTAAATTAGCCCCATGCTGCTCCAATCCCTTCCCCTGCCTGATCTGCTGCTCTGCTTTCTGCTCCCTACATCCTGCATTCCCTCCTCCCTTCCCTGCTCTACCATGTGCCATGCGTGGAGGCTGCCCATGGTATGTGTGGCTCACCTGCCACGGGTTGGCCACCCCTGCACTGGGGCACACGCGCACACACAGCATGCACCTGCGGACCCAGCCAGCCGGTATGAAACCCTCCCCAGGTCCCACCTTTGGAAGGAGGAAGAGAGGGAGCCTGTCGCATTGAATCACGAAGGCCACGTTTAGACAGAAAGCAAGAAAGGATGATTTGAATGATCCTTTGCTGAGTCATTTGCCATGAGGCTGGAAGGGTAAAGGTACAAAAATCTCACAAAGCCTCAGTACAATCAGTAGCATTTTTCAGAGGCCTTGCCATCCCTGAAGAAAACAGCTGAGTTGTTTGAATCATTAGAGAGGGGGTGGGATTGTTGAAACGGTGCTGCCTTGGTCTGAAAAGGATAACATATCAGACTCAAAGAGACAGGGAAGCCGGGCCAGTAGACAGAGTTCACAAAGATTCCAGGATTTCCTACCCTGAGGGAAATGGGCTTTTCATTTTATTATTCTCTGTCATCACTCTGTTTAACATGAGACGCTCATGCTTGCAGAAAATTCCAATTACAGCTTGAAAAATGAGAGGCCTCGTAGCAAGAGCAAGATCCCGGAGAGCCATGCGCAGAGGCCCAGGCAAGTGAGAGGCACCGTCTCGTAAGCCCGAGCGCGCCGCGCAGAGCCGCGGGTGTACGAGCGGCCAGCCGCCGCGGACGGGCTTTTGGAGAAGAAAACTGCTCTCACACGGACAACAGCTGAGGAAAGGGATTTGAAAGAGCAGCGGTAGAGCTCTGTGCCCACCAGGGTCCTTCCCTGTAGGAAACTGGCTGTAAAGTTTGCATAAAAATGGGTCAGCTTGATTACTTTTCAGAAAATAGCATTTATAAAAAAAAAAGTGTGGTGACTCTCCTCCCCCTTTACATTTTTATTCCAACAGACTTAGGGAAACATCACGATGGTTCTTTAAAAAATAATCAAGGCATATCTAAAAAGAATATTAAATGTCCATGATCCTGCTTCCACCATTTTAGATGTGTAAGCCCAGACTTTTCAGAAACAAAAGCCTTATGCTACACTTAAATACCTAAATGAATGCTCTTTTTGTGTAACTCAAAACTTTTAAACTGGAAGCCAGATCGATGCACGTTATTCTAGAACTTATATATCCTTAGTTACAGGTGCAGACAATTATTATTGTTGTATTCTTTAATTAGTTATAAGTTAAATTAACTTTAAATTATCTGACAATTACCCACGGCAGAAAGTTTGCTAATGTTGTTTTCTCTTCCTCTGTATTCTTATTACAGATTTTATATTACATATTTTAGACACGCGATTAACAAATTCTGCATTTGTTCTTGAAAATGTAGTATAAAGTTCCCCTGAATTTTGTAGAAGATGCTCCCATGGCATTCATCTATCTGCCAACAGTTCAAACGAATGGTAAACAAGGCATGGCAGGATCTTATGGCAGAAAGTTTGTAATAAAGTGGAATAAGTGCAATTACTAAACTTAGCTTTTTCTAAAATCATTTTGAGGTTCAGTATTCAAGTAATTTAAAACTACAAAAAAACAAAACGGCACTCAGTTTAGCTAGAGGGCCTATATACATACATACGTGCGTACACACGCACACATATATATTTAGAAGTAGGGGACTGTCATTTGCAATAAGCTGTCCAAAAACGTTTTGGGGTATGCATGCATGCGACTTGCATTGGGTGCACCATGCAGCACAGTAGTGTCAACACAGTTAATACGCAGAACATACTGAGCCGAAGTGTGACTTATGGCATGGACTGTGCCTATTGGTAGCAAGTGACTGGGACTCTAGAAATTTATATCCCCTATTTTTCGTAATTTGCTGCATTTTTAACACAAATATCTGACATCTCCCACAATTCATCACCATCTGACTCCATGGCCTTTTTAAAATGGCCCACCCCTGGAGCTGCATTTAATGAACGAGGTGATAACTTATAGAGCAAAGGGAAAATGCAAAGATTAATTTATATGAGGACAGTGTACATTAACTTGGATAAAAGTAAAGCAGTTAAGTAAAATGTCATGAAGACAGTAGGAGAAAAGGCCTATACATTTTAAAAATGGAAGGTTTTCCTAAAATACCTTTTTAAATGCATATATCCTATGATATTATTATATGAGCATAGCTCAGGATTCAGCAAGCAATGGCTCAGTGCAATGTTTTGCACAACTACAAGGAAGACTTAGGTTTAAGTAGTAAGTTTGGCTACTCGTGCCTCAAGCAGGCAGTGTCTGGGAGGTAGCGTCTCAGACGGCTCAGCAACGAGCCTAGCGGACTCCAAACGGAGCCGGCCCTTGGAAGGATGCGATGAAGGATCTTGAAAGCAAAAGTATTATTACATTTGGATGGAGCTGGGCTGCTCTCAGTGGGGGCAGATGACAGGACAAGGAGCAATGGGCTCCAGCTGCAGCAAGGGAAGTTGAGGGTGGATATTAGGAAAAACTCTCTCATTAGGAGAGTAGTAAAGCACTGGAACAGGCAAATGAGCAAGGCTGTGGGATCTCTATCCTTGGAAGTTTTTAAGACCTGCCTAGACAAAGCCTTGGGTGGGCTGATTTAGCTGGAGATGATTTCCGCTTTGAGCAGGGGGGTGCACTCCTGAAGTCCCTTCCAAACCTAATTTTCCAAGATCACCATCACTGCTGCCTCTAAAGGGCCTCCAAACTGCAGCCAGGTGAGGGGCTGCACTGTCCTAGGTGCTGTAGAGAATAGAATAGCAGGCAGGCTCTGCCCCAAGCAGCTTACTGTCTGAAAACACAAGACAACCACTTAAAAATGAATAATTAAATAAAACCACCCCAAAGGGAACTTCTAGCGCTTCAGGCTAACTCCTCCCAGTTGTCCCCTGTACATAACTGCCTTGTCCAGTTATGAATGAATGAAATTTGGAAAAAAAAATTCCAACTATTTAAGCTGGTTTAATAAACGTTATCAGATTCACCCAAAGAACCTTGTCTGAATGTATGAATGAAGAGCAAGTCCCCAGGACCCTGAAGACCATCCTATGCCAGCTGCTCTCAGTATCCGGTGCAGAGTGGAAGGATGCCATCGGGGGAAAGGACCAAGGGGATGCCGGGGAGGAAGGACAGACAAAGCCCTGGCAGTGTTGGGAGCAGACTGGGCCTTGCAGGGCTTCAAGGACATATCCTTGGAAGAAGAGGGCAGCAGGCCTTTTGAATCCCAGCCTGATGACAGTGGTGATCCTGTCTCCAATTCGAAGAGCAAGAGTGATTGCAGCCAGCAGGAAGGGAGCAGAGGTGCTGGGTTTCAGAGAATTTCCAAACCATGACACTCATGTGATCCTTGGAGAGCAACTGGTCCCCTGAAGGGGAGATGGTCCAGGTGTCAGCCCCACCTGTGACTGATGATCAGCCACCTCACAGCCGAGGCCACGGGAGCTAGGTGTTGGTGTGAAGAACACCTGGTCCTGTGATGGCCGGCGGTGAGCCAAGACCGTGGAGGAAGGGGGAGAAACTGAGATCTCCGGTGACTCTCAGCCTGGTGCCCTTGGGGTGAAAAGGGCGCTGGGATATGATGCTGGGCTGCGAGGTGAGCCAAAAGCCCCTCTGGAAACTGCTGCTCATAGTGGGCAGAACTCCTTTGCATTTCTGCTTGGCCAAGAAACAGCACCCTAAGGCATGCTACACGGTAACGTGGGCTCCTAAATGAGGCCCGCTGGCTCACAAAAAGGAGCAGAGAACGTATTTTAAAATAATGAGAGGGTTTCAGCACAGGTGCCAGGCACTCCCGCGTCCTCCTCCTGCCTCCGACCCCTTCCTCGCGCACAGAAAAAGGGGCTCTGCCTCGCTCCCTTCACCTACAAGATGGAGAGCGCTCCTGCCTGGCTGGAGTGTTTGCAAGGGTTGGATAATGTTTGTGCAGTGCTATAAAGAGGAAAAGCACCGTCTCAGTGCAGAGAGCTCTATTGTTCCACCACGGACCCCTGGCCCTCGGGTGCAATCGCTTGTTAGCGCACGTAAGGAAAACCAAATTTGTAATTATTTTTTAAAGCACTGGAACCATTGATTTAAAATCCTATTATCTCTAATGCATGCCCTCAGCCGCCTTGATCTCACAGACGAAACTGCTAATGCAAATGGTACCTCACTGTAAATTAATTACTTACAATAGAAGCTGGGTTATGGGAACAGGGAGCGCGGAAGTTGATTCCCATCCACTTCTTGTAATTTGCTGGTTCAAGCCCCTTCCCTCCGCAGAGGCCTGCCTCTGGGAACCAGGACTAGAAAACTTTTTTTTGGAGAAAAACTTTGTATTTTATTGAATTTTTGCAGGATACAGATTAATAAAACATCCACTGAGAGCACAGAACAATATATAAAGGGAATGAAGGGAGGAAGGGGTTACATCAATAAAGCCTTTCCAAAGGCACTAGTGGAGTGGAAACACTCATGATTTCAAAGGAAACCTGCTAGAAAAAAAAAACGATTTTCAGTTGTTGCTTTGGCTTCTTAACTTTAAAATTTACAAAAGCAGAAAAGCCTCCCTGCAGAGGATGGGATTTAAAAAAAAAAAAAAAAAGAGCAAGGAAGACAAAAATCGGCTGCTTGTTAAATGTTTGTCTTGCCTTGGGCTCTCAGCTACCCCTCGCTGGTCTTAATCGGACTGACAGAAGCCCACGCTCTCTACTGCGGCCTCCTCGCTAAACACCACGCAAGGCCCGTGGCACCCTGAATAACCGCATTTTCACAAACACCAATTTAGCTGCAACCTTGGGTTTTGGTTTTCTGTTTTTAAACAAAAACAACTTTAGCTCATCCTAGGACTTAATGGCATCCCTGTAACAACAACTGTCTCTATCTGATGTGCATACATTTAATAGTTCCCTGGATGACTTACATGTGATTGCCAAGTTTTACTTAATGATGCTTAATACTCCCTGGTCTTACCTATCATTAGCATTCAGCCCACAGTGCCACCATTAATGGAACAGCAGCAGGAGTTAGAATAAATAATAAAACAATAAATAGCAAGAGATCCACCTCAGGTAATTTCAGGATTTCTTTAGTTTGATATCACTAGCTGATGCGGCTACATCAGTAGCTGATGTAAAAACCAGTGATGCTGATCCCTGGTTTCACAACTAATATTTTCCAAATGTCACTTCAAACAGCTTAAATGTTCAGAAGTGTGGGGGTTTGGGGTTGGGTTTTTTTGAGGGGCTATTACTTCTGCATGCCCAAAGTAAGACACCTCCAAAGGGTCTGGAGTCCTGGAAGGGGTGCTGAACATCCTCTCAGACTCCTCTAAAGTGTCTCAAACTTGGTATCCAAGGCCACTAGTCATTTTTTTTTTCCAATTTGAATCTCTCTCTCTCTCTACACACACACACACACACACACACACACACACACACACACACACACACTTTTAAAAAAAAAGAAAAAAAAGAAGACACTACTAGTAGAGTGCAGCTGAGGGTCATTCAAAAGCCTGAGGGAACAAAGGTACTCAGCATAATCAAGCTGGGAGGGAAGGGGTTTGTTCCTCCAGGCTGTGGAGAAGTGCAAGAAAGCCTGATACAAATTAATCCCTGGGGCAAACTCCCCTTCCCAGTGCATGGCCTCTTGTCACGTGGACAAACCGAGCGTTTTTGGGGCATAAGACTATGCATGCAGCGCAGACCACAGGAGGGCCCTGCTCCACCCTACCAGTAATATAAATACTAGCATTGCAATGCTCTCTGCTTAAGGCATGACTTTGGAAAAGGAAAATCCTTCCTCTTGCCCGGAGCATGCACATGCCAGAACCCAATAAAGACCGGTACGTAACAGCCTACACTAAGCTTTACACACCTCCCCAAGGCGCCTTACTCTGTTTCTCAAAACACCTTATGCTGTTACTAATTGCCTTGATACTGACCCCTCTTGGCCAGTTTAATTAGTCCTTCCATTAAACGGATGACAATTTCATTATAAAACAGACAGCAAGATCAAAGAGATCCAATGCACTTAAATGGCTTATGCACACGAGTGGTTTATGCAGATAACTCGCGTCTAGTACGATGCAAGCAATGGGCAAAAAAATTGGGATTGGTATTCCTGTCATGCAGTTAAGCAAATTATGTACTCCTCCAATACGCACGTATGTGGAGTACACTGTAGTATTTGATAAAACTTAATTAGAAACCAATTTTTAAATGCACCGTTTTGAAATCCAATCACTAACCAATACACTGGATCAACCATCGAGGGAAAAGGAGAAATTAAAAAGATCAAGCCCTTCTTGCTGTGTGAGGTCACCCAGTAAAATGGTATTACTTTGTATGGCACTGTGACTATTTTGGATCTGAAGACCTATCCACATGACCCAGTGCCTGAATTAACACTGAGCTAGAGCTTTCTCCTTCTCTCTTTTAATTAATTTGTTTGAGACTCTTGGCGGGTGAAGTGGTTTCCAAATATAAAGCAGCTGAGTGACTTGGGAGGCCTGAGGACGCAGAGTGTTTTGTAAATGCAGGTCATTCTCTTAAGTTCAGTCTCAAAGCATCTTGCCCATCCAGGGCAGAAGCCAGGGAGAACGTCACAGCATGGGTACTCGGATAAGGGCTAGGCTTGGGTCTTTCTGCTGTTTTTTAGGTAACATCCTGGTTTTGAACACTTTGGATTAAACAAACCTCTCAGAAACACTTGACTAAATCTGAAGAAACTCTACTGGCTTTAGTTAATGTCAGCGAGACTGCAGCAACACACTTCCCTAAGGCAATAGGGACCGGTCGTCTTAGCCTGAGGATTCAATCTGTTACTTCACATAAGTCCAGGAGCCAGGATCAATATTTCTCAGCAGTCTCCCTTGTGCCACCGATGCAATGCACACGCTAAGCAGCAACCACATGCAAGGCACCGTCTGAGATGCACCAGCCAGATGAAGAAGAGGAACAGCTGGAGTGAGCTGCACGTGGGTAACACCCGCTGCTGCCTGGTCCGGAGGTAGCCTGCTCTCGCCTGTGCTGGGGCAGCAGGGCATGGAGATGTAACTGGTCCTTGACTTCCAGCATCTCCCGAGCTGCCTGGGGCAGGGAGCCCATTGCCAACACCCCTCAGCTCAGCGTGAGGCCAATTCGGTTCTCCAGGCATCTCTTACCTCCTGCAATGCAGCAGCAGGCAGGCATGGGTGCTGCTGAGCAAGGAAGGGGGAGAGCAGCTGCATATCCCCTTGGGGAAGGGACCTGGGGGGGGGTGTGCACACGTGTGCGAGTGCATGCACGAAGCACCAATTTCCCTAGCACAGGGAGACATGCTTTAATTCCTAAGCATCCTTGGGACTGCTGCCCAGGAGGGCCCCAGCAAGGCTGAGATAGATGCAGGTGCGAGCGAGCAGAAGAATCCCCCAGCTCCATCCCTTCCAAGCACAGCTGCATTAAGGCACGAGGCCGGTTGCTCCAAGGACCAGCCATCTCCTCTGCTAACAGGATGGACCGTCTTTGTGTACCGGCCTCCGAGGACACAGCTGGGCAATGCTACTGGCTCTCAGCCCCAACTGGCCCGGTGTGTAAGAGCCGGTTATCCCTGCGCACATCACTCCTGTGCTGTTTAATCACAGCGGTATCATGGCAGCCTGAATTGAAGCCCAGCTATAAATTGAAATCTATAGTGTATCAGTTAGCTGTGAAATCTGTAAGATATTGGATTTATATAGTGTTTGCCGAGCACATTAAAAGATCATCATCATCATGTCTTTTCAAGACAGCCATAATTATTCAGGCTGTCATTTTATCTCACCAGCGCTTTTGAAAAACTATTTAATATTAGCAAACCCTCGCTAAAAACAATGTTTTGGTTGAGGGACTAATCTTCATATCAGTACACAGCCATACCTGGTCTTATCTACATTACCAATTCCCTGCTGATTGAGCGGATTCATTAACAACACAATCTCTGGTGACTGAAATGAAGTCTCATTCTTCGTATCACTGGTGCCTTGCTGTTTGCTTTTGCTTCACAGTGTGCACACAAGTAATTAACTTACTATGCCCCACTAGCTTCTGACACATTACTTGGCATAGAAAAATTCACCAGCAGGTAGTTAAGCATGCAACACATTTTCAGTCAAACAAACTTCGTAACAAAGCACTCCTTAGGAAAAGTGCGGCTCTTTCTGATGCAATATGGAGAGGTTTGTTAACACGCGCCATACTGGCTGTGCTTATAGGAACTGCCTGTGGAATCAGCGCCGTCAAAAATCCCCAAACCCAACAACAAGATAGTCGGGGGGGGACAGATGGCAAAAGGTTTATTACCAAAAAGATGAAAACCCAAGTCTGACTCAAGCGGCACACAAAGGTGTGACATAACTAGGAGAGACACAAGATCCATACAGCACACAAGTAAAAAGACGAAAAGCTAAGCAGACAAGAGACTCACTTGAATGCAGAATTATTGACTGTATCGGTGTCTGGAGATGCAGACAACAGGACTTATCTACTTTTATTTCAAATGAGAGGTAATTTGATATTTTAAGCTTCAAATGCTGTACAATCTGCCTTCTGATTGACACCAAGACCTCCTTACGCAAAGATATGCAATTTACTTACAGGCCTCAACCTCGCAAGCGCTTATCTGTGAGCATAACCTGCAACGCACGCCTGTTCCCAGTGCAATGGGAAGCCGCGCGGACAGCTGCTAACCCGTTTGCAGAATAAAAGGCTGAGGCAGGGATTCTCAACAGGGTGCCTTGCAATCCTTTCAAGGGTGTTGCGGGGTGCCATGCAACGTTGGCACTGTTAGGTGTGCAACATGATTCACAAGATAAACCCAGAGATTTCAAAGAGGAATCTATAGTGTTAAAAAAACTCTGACCTGATGGGCGCTGAGTTCTTTGCAACAGAAGAACTGCTCTAGGTATTTTTCTATAGTCAAAAAGTGAAAAGTAGGAGCTGGCATTTTCTGAGCGGTGCCTCGAGTCAAACAAGGGGGCCCTTTGGCTCTAAAGAGGTTGAGAACCAGTGGTGTAAGGCACCGGCTCCAAGTTGACGGCCCCCTGGGAGTTCACAGAGACCCACTTCATTATGTGTGGACACAGGCATCTCACTACAGACGGAGAAGGGGAAGTGTGAAATCCCACTGAAGTCGACAAAATTCCCCTAAAAAAGGTTGCCAAGGTTTCACCCAACGGATACAAAGAGACAGAAGGATTCAAGGGGCTCTGTTGTGGTTCAGGCACACACCATCCTGGCTCCTTCACCTATTCTAGTCTTGGTGTACAGAGCAGACTGCACCGATATGGCATAAAAGGCACACGCCAGCAGTTGTGCGATTACCAAGCGAGAGAACGAGCATTTGCTTTATAGTGTCCTGGTCAACCCTAGAAAACTCTTGGAGGTTGAAAGAGTCAACATTTCGAAGTATTAGTCTAAAAACAGAAACTTAGCCAATAACAGAAAAGCCAGGTGACATCATCATTCACTGCACGTTCACCTTTGGGTGACAAAACTCTTTCTGAATTCCCATCTGGAAAGATGCTCAAAACTGACGGGCTAAACAACGGAAGTCATCGTATCTTGCAATAGTCTTTTACCTTCTGTATTTAAAAGAATCCACATACACTTAGTCCTTCAATTCATGGATATCCAGACTTCTTGTTCATTTCCTTTCTCCTCCACCTGAGTCTGGAGCAGCTCTGTAATAGCTGAGGCTGGATTTTCTCCAGAAAATATTCTGGTTTTTTCCTTCTGCACGTCACCAAGCACGGGACCTCCCTTACGGTGACACTCTGCTTTGCTGAACTTCGATGCCCGCGGGTCCCGCTGGTTGTGTTACAAAAGAGTGCCTCGCGGACCCAGGGCTTCCCCCCTTTGCCTGCGAGGAAGGGATTAGATCTGAGAAGGATAGGATGCCCTGGGGTCTGTGTGCACAGTTTTCACCTGCTCTCCTGCCATTTTTCAGCATTTCACTTTTATCCTTCAAATCAGTTCATCTAAATACTTCTCCTCTGTCAAAACCTGCCATTTCCAGTTTCTGCCTTGTGAGGGACTCTGCATGCTCCTTCCACATACAATATTCCTCATTGTTGCAGTTTATGCAAATTCTGTAATCCCATCTGAGCCAAATTTTAAATACTTATTCTATTTTTTTTATTTTTTTAAACTTCAGTGCTATTCAGGCAAACCTCCCCTGGACTGACTCAGGAAACTAAAACCAGTGTTTCTCTTTAGTTTTGATTCTCTTCAGGGAAAACTGAGCCCCCTTCACCTAAAGAAGAAAGTCTTACATTTGAAAGCTGGCCTAACTCTTTTAACTATGCCGATGGCTCTATAAAAGATATCACTGTAAGAAATATTTGCCTTTCAATTCCCGGGCCATCACAGCTACAACAGCATGCTAACATGACCCCCTCACTAAAGGCAATGTAGATGCCTCCTCTCTCTGCCACTGGGCAACACAGGATATTGGGCAAGGTGGACCGATAGTCTGACCCAGTAAATGGCAATTCCCATGGTTTAGATCCTCAGGTCTCATTGACTGTTACATATGCTGGATGGAAGATTACCAGGTCCAGGCGCAATCAATGGACTAGGAGGGCTTTCGTCTTCCCAGATGCCCTGCATCTACCTAGCGCGTGGGGCATCTGGGTTATTTTAGCTCAGACTGGTTTGTTTCTAGAGAGATCAGGACCAATACCAGCACTCACCAGAGCTCTCCTCCTCTTCTCTCTGGTTTAGTGTAATATCAACCACTGGCTCTGACAAACACACTCATAGCCGCCCAGACTATTATTCAAAGGTCATTCTTCCATCTTTGAGCACATTGTCCCTTCTCATTGCATCGGACAGAAGCTATGTGGTTTCAAAGGCAAGGCCCCTTATGGTCTGTTCCCAACTTACCATGTCTTATTGAACTGAAAAGCCACCGGCCCCCTTTGATGAGTGTGTGGCATCAACCTCCATCACCTATCGGTGAAATCTGTTTTCTCCCATACCCCTTTTACACCAGCTGAAAAAGCTTTCCATGAATACCCACAAAGCCGCTTCACTATTTGCCTTCATAATCCATGTCTCTCATTCTGCGATGATGGCAAAACACTTGAATATGGTTCAACTGCATGCCGAGACTCCTGCCAGTCATGCTGACCCTACTGTCTTGGTCTCTTCCCTTGCACACTTTATGTCACCTACGTCCATGTGTTGCCTATTGTAAGCTTTAGCGTTTTGTTTTAGAGCCTAAAAAAGGGCTCTTTGTCCCAGGGTTGGGGTTCCTGGACACTCTGGCAATATAAAGAAATAAATAAATCACGCCCAATGGCCAGGCACGGGAGTTATACAAAGCGTATCTATAGAGCAATCTTTGGAAGCAGTCATCACAAGAAATAATTCAAGCCATTAGCGTCACCAATTCTTGCCGTTACGGTCAAACCTCATCATATTTAACATTTTTATTAAATCCTTAGTTCCGGGAATCGAGCATCGGCATGAGGATCTTGATCTCATGAGAAGCTCAACTTTTAACAAGTTCCTAGATCTCTTACATTTAGAGAAAAGCTTGAAAGTGAAGGAAGGAAGAGTCAGAGAAGCTAGAAGACAAACAATGACCGCAACATTTTTTTAAAAGCATCTCCTTTTGTTTTTTTAAACCCAATCCATTTGCACAAGCAGTGCTCTGATGTGCATAACCTTTTTGATGAAAGCCAAGCAAAATCCAGGGCTGGGTGAAGAAAGCAAAACCAAAAATCTGGGCAAAAGCAATACATTTCCCACCACCCAAAAGCCTGAACAAATGCAGGAGATGTGCGCAAGGTCCAACTGTCCACTACTGTCTCCAGATTGGAAAGTTGGGCTAGGGACGGAAATTACACAGAAACCAGCGCATGTGATCAGAAACTGACTCAATCTGTAGCACAACTGAAGTTCACTGTGCACAGACCGCTTTCAAAATGGCCAACACCAGTTTAAGATAAACCTGGATGGATGCAGTATCAAACTTATCTGATTTAGGTTAAGTCAGTTTATTGAACTTCTGTCCCAGATCCCCTCCAGATTCAAGTCAACTCACAGTCCCCCAGCATCCCAGGATGCTTTGCACCCCGCTGCACACCCCCCACCCGCCCCTTGCAGGGTGGGCAGGCTAGCCTTGGCCCAAGCTGTCTGCTCCAGCCCAGCAGGGATGCGCTCTAGCGCCCCCGGCTTCTGGCCTGGGCCACTGCAGGCATGTGGCTGCATTTCTGGAATCAGAAGTGAATGCGTGTTCACTTGCTTATCGGTTCAATCTCTGCAGTTTGGACTAACCTGTGAAGACTCAATCGATTCAGTGTTGGGCTTTCTGACTGTCTGTACTTAGCCTTGGAGAGAATTTCTGCCGGATCAGATCCTTATTGAGGTAGCTACCTAGAAGGCCCCTATGTTAGATCATTTCTTGCTCTTTATCCCGGGCAGCACCCAAATACATTACACCCTGTGTAACCAGGATGGGAACACTTCCCTGCCTGGCAGAGCTATACATATGCCTGAGAGGAGCAATCACATTGGGTGCTCATCTGCAGTCACATGGCAAGCAACTTTAGGCGAGAGGGATCTTGTGTGGGAGGAGGTGCTCACCAGCATCAGTAGTTCTATATCTGGGTGTTTTCAGCACTGCATCCTTTAATCGTGGGAGGCTTCTTATGCCATTTAAAAAAAAAAAAATATGTAAAAACAAGATCTACAAGAGGCACACAAAGACTGATAAAAGAAACCTCAGCAGAACATACCGTGATGTCTCCCTGGTTTTGTCAGTTTTTTACAGTGGTGACAAAGGAAGAACAAACAGGGTTTGTTCCAAAGTAAATTTGTCTAATCGGGCTGTAACTGTTTATACTCAGGATGCTAACGCAGGGAACCAAGTAAATCACTAAGCAGAAGTTTATTAAATTAGTAGTTACTGAAACGCATCTTATTGATCTGTTTTACTTACACCCAGCCTCCAGAGTTTCCTTCACAATTTCACGTGACGCTGCGATAAAGTCATTATTCAGGGGGAAAAAAATAAAAAAAACCACAAACTCCTGCATTATATTATGCAGATCATGCGGTGTAAAGTTTGTGGCATGACAGCTTGCAATCTTAGTAATGGGTGTATCATACTAGCTCAGATCCCAGTTTCCCTTACTACTGGAAACCAGCACAAATATTCAAAAGACAAGCTAAAATGAGAAGGATCTGCTCAGAAACACACACACGCTCTCTGACACATCACAGTACTGTCATACACATGGCTTCTCTTCTGCGATGGCTGTGACAGGACATTAGTCAGGGGTAGATTTGTTTTTCTTCTCAGGGTTTATATATTTTAGTGGCCAGGTCTCTTCCTACCTTCTCATTCAGCAAAGCATTTAAGCACATGTGTAACTTTAAGCATCTGAGTAAACCTGAAGAAAGCATTCAGTAAGCATTTAATCAGGTACCCAATTTTAATTATACAAGTAATGCCAATTCAAGTAAAGGGGCCTACTCACGCTACAAGTCAATCACTTGCAAGCGTGACTTGTTGAATAGGCACAGGATTATTTTTGTGCCTAACTTTAAGCATTTGCTTAAGTGCTTTGCTGAGTCAGGGCCAAAAGCCCAGACCCCAGATTGGGAGTTAAATAATAGGGGAAAATGAAAGCGATGGCAGTTCCACAGTCATTCCTCTCACACCCATATCAGGATTTGCTGCTTAGTAGATATACAAGAGGATGAATACACACAGCCCAAGGAATTCTTCCGCTCAAGTTGAAAGAGCCGTGCCTGGTCCAGCTCCCACTAAACAGACGTGAGATCCTTTTTCAAGTTTGAGCGAGTTATTTCCATTGCCCACGGAGGGAGGGAGGGAGGGAGCAGCACGTGTGGGAAAACCCACCGCTCATCTCTAGCATTGGGACCGGGACGCTTCTAATGAGACTCACCCTTTGGCTTACGGCATTAAAACCCCAAGATATCGCATGTCTGCGGCCCTAAAACATCAGAAGTTCGGTTTTTTTCCTAAAGCAGAGGCCTTTTAAAAGACTTAAATTCAGCTGGCATCAGAAGGCTTCCCCTTTGGTCCATCTCCATCACCCCTGCCTTCCTGCTTAACTGT
>NW_005841934.1:1903170-1920008 GCF_000455745.1 Alligator sinensis
GTGCAAGGCGCTGTATTATGCCCCTTACCAGTCTCACCTTCGCAGCAGCTTCAAAAGTTTCAACAAGTAGCGATTTAATTTATTAGAAGAACATCCGCCAAACCAGGCAGCCACGCATATATAACCTTCAGAAAAGTGAGCTCTCTAAATCTGTTGGATACAAAGGCAAAAAAAAAAAAAAGGAAAATTTGCAGATAATACACATCTGCTTTCAGAGCAGAAAGCCTCAGTTTAGGAGTCTAACTCCCATTGTTTCAGATGAAAGCCCCCATCACAGGCCTTCAGGTAAAGCAATTCAATACTTGGAAGCTGGCAGCAGAAGCTAAATTAAAAGGGGTATAAATGTAAATAGGAAAATCTTTCTTCACAAACAGATGCACCTGAAAAAACACTGAAACTTCCTCAGAGATAAAAGGATTAAGCTCTTTCGGCCAGTAGTTGTAAAAACGCATAATGAATTTAGACGTTTCTTTTCTGATGGAAGAAAGCTATTTAATGAGATAAGCACTATTAAGATAGAGCAGAATAAACCATAATGTAAAAGACTGTTCATTAGCTGATGCCTAATTGCTTTTGCGATTGGCAAAGAAGCAGTAATTACTACACTGGAAAGATCTATATTTAGAGGTTATATGTTTTTGTGCATTGCATAAAAATACCACTGTGATATTAAACAAAAATTTAGCCTCACATACAGAATATCGTTCACTTAGAACTGAACACATCTAAGTCTATATAGCAGTCTGGGGAAAGGAGAAATATTGATTACGGTGAGGAATTTCACTGCAGACATTTCTGAAACCAGACTTCAATACGTTTATAGTTATTTATTCACTATGGTCTCACCGTTGACTCTTTTCGTTTATAAATATTTACCATGCACCATCTTCATAAAATAATTATTATTCAATGTTCACAGCAAAGGGAAGACATTAGATCCCTGCCCGTGTGCTCTCCTATTCTAATCTGTATGACAATATTTTAATTTAGCATTAGCTCTAAACTCCTTACAGTTGAACATCCAGCGCTTTATTGCCAGTTTTTTCATGCAAACGTTTACAGAAAAGCAATATCCCCATGTACGCGGCTGTCTATTTGACATGGCTTACAGGATGACGCAGCCATGTGTCCTTACTCTGGTTCAGCAATTACTAGAAGACAGCTAAAGTCTGTGCATATTCAGTGATACTGGAGCCGGAGCGAGTCATCACAGAAATGACTGCACTCCACAGTCCTGGGCCCTGGGGTTGGGATTATTTATTACCCAACAGCCTACAGAGGTACAGAGGCTTCACAGAGGAAGCTTCAGGCCCCCATGACTTTGGCACTGCTGGTTCAACCGGATTCATGATGGATCCAACTACAACTAGTCCAACTTGGAGGTCACAAAGGCTTGGCTAAGTGTGGCATGCCATTTAAGACCATTTGGATGCTTCACTAGGGACAGCTTGCTTAAATCACACTCCTTCCAGCTAGTGCTACAAATAACATCCAAGTTCAGTACGGCTATAAGAGAGAAAAGGAAAATTGCTTTTCTCCACCAGCACTCCTCTCTCTCTCCTGCAGATTTACGATCACTATCTTGGAACGGTTGATTCCTGGCCAACAAGGTCCTGCAGTATCGTGGAACCATATTTTGGTGATAAACACATAAGTTCATCCCCTTATAACTCATGGGCGGCTGATGCTTTACTGAGCAACAACTCTACATGCAACGTCATACGCCAAGACTGTGACCCTGATCTACCAGAGCCAAAGAGGAAAAAAGCAACTCGACACAACTGTAAAATGTATGTTGTCATGGGAGTCAAGAATGGAAAGTGAAGTTACTGTTAGCTAAAGCATTTATAAAACTTGCCTAGATGTCAAGCCTCGAACGTAGTGAGGTATGTTCCAGCTGGATGCCGATACAGGCTGCAGATGTTGACTATATCTATGACCCTGAAAACTAAGAGGCTTAGGCCTTCCTTCTCCGCTCCCTGGATGCCATGGATGAAAGCCGTCATGGCAGACGGGCCTATACAAGCCCTATGCACACATTATGCCACACAGTGGGCATGGCTACATGTTCATTCATGTGCCGTAATTACAGCACATTTAGTACCTGTAATGATAGGTACTAAATGCACCATAATCGGCGTTACTGCGCACTAGCACAGATGGACGCTGTTTGTGTGACGTTAATGTGCAGTAGAGTCACTCTACTGTGCATTAGCATGGTTTTTGCCAGCCAGTAAGGTCCTAAATGAGATGTGAGCAGTACAGAGGGTCTTCCCAAATTGCTGCATGGGAGCAAATCTTATTCCACATGAACAAATGAGATGGGCACTGCTTGGGCCAATGCACTCCCAGTACAGAGCTCAGGTCCTAATGACAGGGCTTTGTGAACGCCCCTAACTTGGATCCACTTTTCTCAAGCAAAACCCAAACTTGTTGACCTTTCAGGTATGGCTTTGCCTTTTGCTCAGTGGGAAGAGCAGGGGGAAATCAGCTGAGCGTAGTTTGGTGAAATTTGGGGAGGGAGCTTATTTTGAACAGCATTTCTCCCAATGTGGATCCAGTAGCTGATGCTGCATGCATGCCACAGGTCTGCGTTATGTGCACAGCTCATCAAACAAAAGAATAAAATTAATTTTAGCAAAATGGAACCATGGAGATTTATTTTTGTGACGGCATGTAGAAAACACGTAACTACTGTGCATTATAAACACCATTAAAATAACTTTCAGCGTAGATTTGGCAATTCCTTCAATAAAAAACTCCAATGCTTTGATGCACAGAAAGATGAATTTTAATCCCCAGAGCATCATTCCATGAAAATTATGCATCCCATGCTTCTGCGAAGGTAAACCTAAGGGAAAGGATATCTTAAAAGAATGGGTAACTGTGGGATAATGTGGTATTCTACTGTAACAGAACAGGAGGGGGTTGTACTGGTTTTTGGCTGGGGTGTTATTTGTTTTTTTGTTTTTTAACTAAATGCGTCTTATATTCAGTACAAAAACTTGCAAATATATAACTTCCCAATTGAAAAGATTCTTGTAAGAGTCGCTTACGATTTTATTCTATATCCGCAAGTCATACTGTCCCTTTCAAAAAAGGATTTTTAACCTAAAGCTTTATTAATAACATAGCATATTTAAATAAAGTTTATTCATTGCTGTAGTCATTAGCTAATGGTTTTATTTTCCTATGGGACAATGATAAACATTAAAATTCAATTTATTTAACATTTACTTCTCAGAGAAGGAAAAATGGAGATCATTTCCTGGCAACAATAATATGCCCTCGAGGTCAGAAAACAGACAAGAATCAGGTCTAACAATCTTTGGATAATGATGAACTGAAAAAGTTGGCGCGCGCACACACACACACACGCGCGCGCAGAGTGATTATATAACAAATGGTCCAACCAAAATCTGCAAATTTTCCCATTGCCTTGAATTCTGTTGGACAGCGAACAAGCAATGGTTGCAAGATGTATGAGAGCATCTCAGCCATGATGTCATTTCCATTAAACAGAACTCATGCTTACAGCGACCACAATTTATTACAGGTTGAATCACTTGGTTATTTGAAAAATGTCTAGTCTTCCCCATGATATGTTTGCATTGTTTAATCAAACCTCTGATAAATGCATTCTTTTCACTCAAATTGATTTCTTTTCAAAGCTCCCTTTGTCATTTGATTTCTTAAGTACTTGTGGACTCCACATCTTGCTGACTGGAGCTCCCCTGGGTATTCGGTCTCTTTACACTTTCCCCTGCAGGGCTCCTTGATTTCACTGCAGATTATTTTTCCGCAGACAATTGTTAGAGGTTAGTTTAGTACTTATAAATGTATCGAATGGATTTCTTTTAATTGTTTTGGTGGAGTCTGCTTTTACAGGGGTTCAACACCAATGGAAAAATATTACTGTGAAAAAGCATTAAAAAAAATGTATACCCCAGTTTCACTCTGACAGCTGAACCAATCAGGAATTTGATATGCCGTGTGAATGTGTGAGCCTGTGCAAAGCACACACACACAAATATTGTGTGTGTGCTGGTAGACTGTACATGCATAAAAAAAAAGCAGAGCCCACTAGTTCAGTCAGCCCTCTCTATCAGAAACATGCCTAACCAGCTTTTAAGAAAAGCCTTTAAAAACTTGTTTGACCACTGGTCTACTTGCACTCCTTCAAGTCTTCCATTTTTTTCGTTCATTTCTATTATTAAACTAGTGGTAAATCAGCTTCTTGAATTACATGAAAATGGAAAATATCAGAACAGCCCAGAATAGCCACATTTTATCCATGTCCCTGCAAGCAGGGTTCCTTCAAGAAATGTCATGAAACTCTCAAAATATCCCCAATGAATATTCAGGCGGGCTTGATGACAACCCATGTGAAGGTTGATAAAGATGAAGACAATCTTCTTTCAACAGCCAGATCAATAAAGGGACGTGAATGGAAGGCCAAGGAGATGATATACAGAGAGGCCTGTCTCAAATTTTGCACCAGGTCTATGGCCTGTAAAAATGATTACCCCCTTTTAATCCATTTGGAGCCATCACTAGTCCCTTAAGAATGGTTTAAATATTTGTGTTTTGCAGTTGTTCAAAATTACTGATCAAGAAAGATGGGGGGAGAGAGAACAATATCTATGTGGGGAGTTAAATGCACCAACTATTCAAGGGTTTAGGTTGTAGCCGTGTTGGTCTAAGGACATAGGCAGACAAGGTTCCTTGGGTGAATTTGATCTCTTTTATTAGACCGACCCAAATGGTTGGAGAATGGTTATTAAGCAAGCTTTCGGGTTCAAAAACTATTCTAAAAACCAACTATTCAAGTATTTTTCTTGTACCTATTCGTTTTATAAGTTAAGGACTTTATGATATACACACAAACCCAAAAAGTCAAAAAAGTGAATACCTAATCCTGAAGACAGTGTTATCCGGTCTACAGCAATATACAGAAACCGAGTCACTACTTCCTCTAATCTGCTATATAAATACTGGGGACATTTTTTTTTTTATATATACTTAATGAGTTTGCTTCTCATATTTAAGCAAGAGACCTTTGTGCAAAAAGCAAGTTATGCATCTTCTGGATCAGTCAGATGTTTAATATCCATCAGCAAGGAAAGGAGACAGGATGAAGATGTATCATCATTATTATTTTTAAAAAAACCACTAAGACATTTGGAAAATTGTGCCCCATGATGACAAATATGCTTCAGAGACATCGGACAAATACATCACTACGGATGAGTGACTGAAATTTTTAACTGATTTCCTTCTTTGAAAAATTGTTTCATTGCAACCCAAACCTGTGATTTCAACTGTTTTCAAATTTTGACAAATATTTGAACACAAATTGTTTCATTTTATTTGAAACTGGAAAAAAGTTGTTTTGCTTGGAATTTTTCATTAAAGTGAAAATTGTTCCGCAAAGAAAAATTAAGTGAAAACAACCCTTCCAAATTTTCAGGGAAATGAACTTGGACACGTTGAGCAATTCCTACTGTTCACATTGGTTGTACTCTCCCTGCCCATCATTGCTGGCTTCTAACTTCCGGTGTTTTGTCCAATCCAGCTCCAAAGGGCTCAAAATGAGCCTCTCATCCTGCACATTTACTCACACACCAGGAGTAACTCTGATGAAAATCGACAAGGAAATCCCTCATGCACAAAATTAAGCTCAGGCATAGGACTCTACAGGACCAGGATCTTGGGCATGCCCAGGCTCCCACTGCTGCATTTACCAGGCTAGTCGCACGGTAAAAGCAGGAGCCTTGCCACCCTAACACCATTTCCACTGATGAAGGATGAGGATTAGCTTCTCCCTGCATGCAGGATGAGCTCCTTAAAACAGTTCAACTGGAGACTGAGCATGCCCCGGCCTCCTGCTCACTCACTGCCTAAAGCAAAAATGAATTAAGTGGGGCTATTTCTCTTATCATCCTGGGCCAGTGGTGGCCACCGTTTTGGCAGGAATGTCACAAATTAGCCCCGACACCTCCAAGTGCCACTTAGATCCTCATCCCTCTGCCTCATCTGTTGCTCTGCTTTCTGCTCTCTGCCCTGTGCACCCTGCCCAATCTGCTGCTCCGCTTTCTCCTCTCTGGGCAATCATGTGCCACTTGTGGCACCCATGAGGCAAGCTGGTCAACCATGCTCTAGGGCTTGGTCCCACCCTTCCAGTTTGGCATCTCAAGAGGCATAGGAGCAGCTGAGGAGTGGATGCCCCATTTCATGGGCATCGTTTCAGGTTCCAGCAGACACAGTTAACATGTAACACGCAACACATCCCATCCTGCCATCCTGCTAGTGCAGGTAACACGCTACTGCATCTACAGGGTCTCCGGCCTTTTCGGCTTCTGTTGTTCTTGCAATATCGATCATCTATGGCAGAATTATACAGAGGGCTCCTTCAAGGCTGCGTGTCAATCAGGTTTATGAAGCCTATAAAATGTTTATAGTGCCTGTGCCATAACCAAAAACCCCCCCTCTCCAAAAATCGAATTATTTCTGGCTTCTGTTCTCGAAACATCTCTCCAGGGGACAGTCTGAGATTACTGAATAGCACTTTGGTTTCCTTGATCATGTTGCTGTAAGTTTTTAAAGCTTCAGTGGCCATTAATGGACTCATTCCCTTCCCCCTCCACCCCGTTCACCTTTCCAAACTTTTATTTCATTGACACTAATGTGAAGATGTCCCTTAATAACTGGAGGACATTCTTAATGCCTCCCCAAATGTATTGACCTGGTTTACAGTTCAAGCAAGCAGAAATCTGTGCCTTCTAATATGCCAATTCAGTAGAGCAGGAATCCAAGAAGCAGGCACATGTACCCGGAGTCAGATCATACAAACAACCTGGGCAGAAAAGATCTACCCAAGTCAGCTTTCTGATGACACAACCACTACCATAAAGCTAGGCGCCCCCAGCTCAGGCTAATCCAGGGGTGCGCAGGCCAGATTTTGCCCATGACGAGTCCCTCGGTTCCTCCTGGCCCAGGCACAGTCCAGCTGTGGCGCGTCCCGACGCCCCCTGAGCATGCAGCGGCTCCACAGTGGGATCATGCAATCACCTCTATGTACAACACACACACACAAATCAGGACAAAAATATTTTTAAGTAAAGTTATAATATGTTATTGTCAATGTTTGACTTTTAGTATGCAATTTGTTTTTTTCCAGTTCCAAGATGGCAAACCTCCTTCCCAAAAGGAGTACTTCTCGGGGTAAGGGAAGGGACTTCCAGTCCCAAAATAGCGACCAGGGGCCGGGACACCTGTCAAGGGGCAGGGCTACCCTTGTGGCCTGCACCAGCTCGCCAAAACTCGTTAAGTGGCCCTCCACCTGAAATAATTGCCCACCCCTGGGCTAATCCTTTCCTTTTTGCTAATCAGCAAAGTAACCAATAGCTTCAGCCGATTCCCTCTCTGCAAACTCATCAGGCAAGTGTTAAGCAGAGGAAAGCAGTAACGTGTTGTTGGGGAAACAAAGTGCATTCTCATCCCACGCTCATTAAGGCTCCTTTGCCTTAAACAATGCCAAACGATAATCCAGCCAGAACAGGATTCTGGATTCCTAGTAGCAACTAATCCTCACACAGGAGGACCCTACACAGAGCATTTAGCATGGTTTTGGTCTGGCTGCTTCCACACAAGGTGCAGTAAAGGTGGAAGGGACTTAGGAGCTTTTGGAAGTTGCTCTAAGGGGAACATTTCTACACCATCAGGGTATAAACAGAAGTGGCTGCAGAAGGATCAGCTGTGCCTGGATGTGTCCTGGCAGAGCTGATCTCCTTCACAGGCATCTACAGACATTGCCAGGGCTGTCGGATTCCTACCCCTCCCAGGACCCAGTCCTGGAGGACAAATCGCCAGAGGTGCTATGCTTCAAGTCAGGGTGATGCAGTGTGATGTGTGCCGTGGGAATTTCCCCCCTACACATGCAGACCATGCCCTGACTTGCAACAGGGCATGCTCCAGGAATCCCCCTGCCTCCTGGGGTATGGCAGAAGCATGCCCTCCAAACACCCCTGCAGGGAGATTCCCAGGGCATACAGGGGCAGCCCCACGAGCCTGCCTGGGGCAGCTGGAGAGCGCGGGCAGGCCCAGGCTGCACACACTCTCCTGCTGTAAGTGAACAGCTGTCAGCCGTGAAAGGGCAGCACTAATGAGGACTAGGAACTGCCACACTCACAAATGTGGGCATTTGCGGCACAATCAAGGACTAAGACATCTGTTTGCTCAGATTTTGGCAGCAGCACAAGGGTGATGTCTGTTGGTAGGCTCTGATTCTGATGCTTCAGTATTTAAGCTCTTTCACTTATTACCTGGTCTTCAACTGATTTCATTTCACTTCTAAAGGCATTCCTTTACGAACTGTATTATCAACTATTCCTTCAAGCCTTTTTTTTTTTTTTGGTTTTACTTCTGGAGCAACTGTCTCTTCCAGTCTAGTGCCCAAATTTTCATCTCTCTTACCGAAGCAGCAAAGCATTCCCCATAGAGTAATGTCAACAAGGCCTTTTGCCCTACACAGATGCTGTGAAAAAATCATCTTGGAGAATTTTGAGAGCTGAATTTATCCATGGTCCTGGAAAAGGAGGTTATCCTGCCTTCAACAAGGATACATCAGCTGCTTTTACGCAAACTGACAGGGGAAGGGAGCCCTCGCGTTGACACCAGCTGTAGGTTTGGACCTCCAATTTTGACAATGCTAGTTCTTCATGCCAATGATACCTGTAGTTATTGGCATGAACAATTATTTGTTCCAAAGTCAGAGGCAGCCTTTTTAGCAAGAGAAAATTATGAAGACATATTTCCCCTTTGTTTTCCTGCTGTTCAAAGGCTCACATAATCTATCCTCACAAATCCACATTAAGTGTCTCCTTTAAGAGCTAGTCTTCTTTTTCCCCTTTCATTGCCATCGTATCCTAAGGGATCTTTTGAGATCCAAAGGGTCATTCACATTACCATGCAGCTGATGTATTATGGTCCAGCCACAGAAAACAACAGAGCTGGAAAACAGATAGAAGCACATGTTCCCATATGTGCGCACACGTGGCAGGGCAGGCATGTGCTTGCCAGCATTCATAAACACCCGTCCTTTGCTCCTAGGACCTGGCTTATTGTTGCTGTCGATGGTGGTGCCTTTTACAGTCGCTCCGCACTGCTAGTCAGACATGTTTATGCCAAGGCATCTTTCTGTCAGGAGCAAAATCTGTTTTTAAGGTTATGCCAAAACTTTTATATATGGAAACGGCCAGCTGGCTGCCGGACGGGCCATGCGTCAAGAGACCTGGCGGCTGCCGACTCCGAGCTCTGGATCGGTGCAGACCGCAGGAGCTAGGTTTGCAAGCAACTTCATTTTTAAGTGTTGATAAGGTGGCCAGCAGAAGGGACAGAGGGTTTTCTAAGCAGCCCCATATAGTTGTGTCCCCTGGCAGAGAATCTGGGGACAGAGGCTGGCCCCCACCCATATCCCACCATATAGCCTGACATCACATACCTGCCTTCTCAGGGCTACAAAATACTGCTCGCTTCCTGTGCCAGGTTCTCACTCAAGCAGAGGGTATAAAGAAAGGTTTGCACCACAGGGACCTGGGGATCCAAAGGCTTTCAACTGTGTGGCACCCACATAGAAACAACACTGCACCACGTATCGTCCGACTCTCTCCACCAGCCGCCTCGCACGCTCATTCCAAGGACACGCCTGACCCACCGGAGCCAGGCAGAGCCCTACGACAGGCTGAATGGGTCGAGCACGTTCAGCTCGGAGCAAAGATGGGGAATCTGGGAGACCAGGGGGGCAGTGACTGAACCAGATGCAAGAGCTATGGCTACGCTGAATCAACAGACACTCCTCTCCCCTCTTCCAAACACACCATGAAACCCATCCATGTCTAGAACAGGAGATCCCAGAGTCGATCTAGGACACAGATCAAAAGTGGCATGTAGAAGAACCTGTAGGATGAAACAAAGAGAAAGTGCTAAAAATTAACACTCATGTCAAAATGAATCTGTCTGAAGTGGCAAACCAACATGGGATGGTAAGCAGGAAGCAGCCCTGCACTTCAAGTTGCCATAAAGCACTTGTTGCAAAGAATTTGTTCTTCCTCCAAAATAAGACCAAGGGTGGTTTTGTTTTTATGGCATTGCCTAAAAGCGTGTCAGCAGCACCAGGAATTTGTAAAGATGAAAAATGTGTAACTGGGGTGGTTTGAGGTGGTTAATAAATACACTAGGAAGTTTGAGAGGGGAAAATTCATATATGGCCCCTAATGCCACAAACTGCAAGAGAGCACTCAGGTGTCAGGCATCATTGTACCCAACGTACAATCGAAGTACCTTGCTCTGAATCAGTTACTCTACCGAAAATTCAATCTGTTGACATTTCTCAGGCTCCCAATGTTATAAATGGAGCTTGCAAGGCAGGACTATCTAGTGGAAAGATAAGATGAGAAATCTGGCATCAAATCTAAACTTTCCCATTCGATCATTTCCACGTTACAGTCAAACAACATTCTGGCTAATGCCATGGCAGAAGTCAAACCCGATAAACACATTCAGCACTAAATCCAGCTGTTGTCGCAAGAAGAGCTGCAATTCACAATGTTTATGAGTTGCATCAATTATGTGACAAGGTTCTCACCAAAGCTGAAGGTGGAAATGTATGCAGACAGTCCAAAAGATGCTTCTTCGGGATTAAAAATGACATTTGGCAGTGCAAGAAGTTGGTTTTTGGAACTGTGAAAAGTACAAGACTGAACTACGCAACGAAACACATCAACAACAGTGACACAGCCCGTAGGGATTTTAGCTGCTTCTGCTCAGCCCGTTACTACATCTGGATGCCGTGAATTGGCTCAGGGGTGGAAGAAGGGAGGAGGGGGAGAGCAGTGTCTCATGCGATTACTGCCTGTTCAAAAGCCATGGAAAGACCTTTAAAGCTGACACGGGCATGGCTTACAGTCAAGGACCACGAGCCTTTGCAACTCAACTCCATCCCATGCGAACAGAGCAGATGGTGGTACTACCTGCCTTCTGAGAATATGACTCCCTGTTTCAGTTTAAAGACTAACAAACAGCAGATCTAGAGCAAATGGGCACCTGCTTCCAGCTACTTAGCAAGCATATGATCCACTACCGAGTTACACAAGGATTGCCACGTGTGTATTCTGAAATAACTGGGGTTTGGGTCGTGTTGAGCAGTTACAACCATTTCTCTGCAGCAATCTCATCAGCAATACTGCTCACACAAGTGGATTTGAAGGAGGTAACAAAGAGGAAATGCAGGCACGGCTCGGTAAGAAATGGTGGAATAAAACTGCAGGAAATCGGTGATCATACTAAGGACACCCAAAGGACAGGAGAGGGCAGACGTGTCACCTTGACACGTGTACTTATGGCCCAGGAGAAATAATCCCCGTTTGCTCAGTGGCATCCATGTGGTATCACTACAGTTAAAATAGGTCTCCTGGAAAACCCATCTTAAACCCAGCCAGCTCGTTCATTTTAGCAGCGTCAGAAACAATCTAGCTATGTGGCACAGTTTTGTGGTTCTTGTATCTCAGAGTTAATGCAATAGTTTTAACTCCGGTGACCTATTTTTTCTGAAGGAAAAACAAATACATTTAATTAAAAAATGAAGGTGACAGCTGCGTGTTGAGATTTGGCTCCTGTCCGCTGTATGAAAACTGAGACCCCACACCCACCCCCTTGGAAGAAAGGTGGCACTGACTTTTAAATTCACTTATGCCTGTTACTGAAGGAATCGGTCAATCTGCTGATTGCATATTTGGCCGTGACTCTGCACCAAATAAAGGCTGGTGCTGAAAACCCGATTAAAAGACCAGAACAAACAGAGCGAGGAAGTTGTAAGACGGGTCCCTTCCCATCGCACATAGCCCCACTCTGAAAACGGGAAACAACTTGGAGCGAGACGGGCCCACCTTTCCCAGCCTACTGACGAACACCATATTCATCTGTGGAGTCAATGCATCTTTGAAGTTACTATTTCTACTCCAGGCAGACAAGTCTGTTTGGGTAAATGTGATATATCTTTTATTAGACCAACTAAATAGTTGGCAAAACTGTTCTTGGCAAGCTTTTGGGTACAAACACCCATCTTCAGGCAGCTCGACTGCCTTCATCTAGTCCTTTGAGAGTAATCTCAAATAAGCCTTCTAATCTATTTAGAGGAACCAAATATCATGCAGCATTAGCGCTGCCCGTTGTTTCTGGGCTGCCTTAAATAAAAGCAATCGGAGCAGTTCTTAAAACTGAATAACCTCCCCCAACTCGACACGTTGATGTGGTCACTAAATCCTACTGGGTAATCTCCGGGATCCATCTGTTCCTCTTCATTCCCATCCTGAAAACCCTCACGCAGGCCCAAATTACTTGTCGAGCTGACTGAAGCAATATCCTTCCTTCTGGCTTCCCACACTCTTGCCTCTCCCCGCTGGTTTGCTGACAAAGACAGCTGCAAAGATCATCCACTCCGCCTGATGGTCAAGTCAGCCTCTCTTCAGTCCCTTTGCTGGGATTTGAAGTAAGAGGGGGAGTGGAAAACAGAGCAGAACGGCCAGTCGTTCGAAACACAAGGCTCCCCAACTCCATCTTGGGAAATAAGTTATGGATACACACATTGCCAGATGCTGTTTGTTTCTTTAAAAACGTTATTAGCCTCAGCGCGCATTCAGGACACCTAATCAGCCACCTCTATCGTCTCCGTGCTCAATGAAGAATTATAAGATGAACTGCCATTGCACTGGGTTGCAGTAAAACACGGTGCCGTACCACAAAGTATATTGATTGGCTGTCCAGTAATGCAAGGCAACAGGAATACTTATCAAAGGTCACCATCAAATATCTGAAGTGAGCATAAAGAAGTGACATTTATCTAGTGGTCACACAGCATTACAAACATTGCACGAATGCACATCCCCTCATGCTGCAGTCAATACAGCCAGCGCAGGCGTGCATTCAATGCATGAAACGCACATACGTGCAATGTATACACGGACAGGCATAAAAGTGGTGGAGCAACGCTACTGCTCTTTGCCCATGCAATGCAGTTGTGCTGATGCATAAAAATCAGAACACAGGAATAAAAATCACTAAGGGCTTTACATTTAATTATTCCCTTGTATTTCATTATTGCTTTATTTGTAACTCGAAGCCTCAGCCGCATGACAGCTATAGTGCCTGGTATGGATTCCCAGCAGCTTTCTATGAGCTCCTATGGCATTAAAAGGTGCCAGAATCCGAACAGCAAAATATACCGATCCGGAGGCTGCTTTTGGTACCTTAATGATTACAACATTTAGGTTTAACCCTAAGAAATATGGGAATGTCAAAGGGCTAACATTGCAAAGAGCCAGGAACTGCCCGTTCGCTGTTAATCATTTCAAATAAGACAGGTATTGAATGAATTTACTGTACTCAAGAGTGACGGTCACAGACTGTCAACCAGGAGCCCTCTCTTTCGTTATCAAAATAGTTTTGTGTTAATCTCTGAGGTCACTACTCGAGTCAGTTTAACATCTAATTTATCACATTTTGGGCAGGGATCTGCACTGAAAAAAAAAAATCACAAAGTATAATTTGGTTTAATTAATGGTCTTTTCTCAAAGGAATCGAACAATTAAAAGCATATGGAAATGGGCTAAGCCACTCTTTTCAAATAAATGTTTGTTCTACATCCTGGGAAATGCGTTTAGGATCAAACTGTGCCGAATTTAGTCAGTGGATTAAAAGAGGATTGAACAGCTATTATAAATCAGGCTCTTCCCTTTCACAAATCACGCATTTACTATTATAAATGTTTTTCAAACAGGGGATTATGCCCAAACCCATTGGATAACCTGCAGGAAACTTGTTTTTACAAGGTTCATATTCAACCCGTGATGTTTTCAAGATACAGAGCTCTCTACACACTACAAACATTTGACATATTTAGGTGTCTGTATACGGTAATAGGAAATGCCAGGTTAAACAAGTAAAAGCGTAAAGGCAAAAACAGTTAAAAATCTGTACATCAGTGTATACTGGCTCTGATTATAGTGGCAATCAATCATGGTTTTTTGGTAGAACTATGACATTTTATTATATCTGGAAAATGTCATGGTACAGTTGATTCCTTTACAGAAGCTTACAAAGCTTGAAAATATATATGGCATTTCAACATTTTTCTTTGACTGTTTTTATGAGAAGTGACAGTGCCTTGTAATGACTCACAGTTGGGTGGTGGGACGAGATCCAGAGCCAGCCTGGGAGACGTGCAAAGCCCTCAAAGAAGGGCCTATACCAGTGATGCTCGTGGCACCCTGGGGTGCCTTGAGATCCTTTCAGGAGGGATGCGGGGAGCCACAGTGTTATCATTAAGTTCGCAAACATGATTCACAAGACAAACCCAGGGATTTTGCATAGAAATCCATCACTGGGGTCTTTCTATGTTCTTTGCAAAGAAAAACAGCCCAATTATTACTTGCCCTATGATTTTTGGTAGACAAAGGAGTGAAAACTAAGAGCCGGTATTTTCCGAGGGGTGCCTCGAATCATCTATCCGGGTGGGCCTTGAGTCTAAAAAGGTTGAGAGCCACTGGCCTATACATTCCCTGTGTCCTTACTTCTGCCTCATGCATTTCACTTCAGCACCCAGATAATCACAGATACCTGAACAGCTGTGTAGCTAGTTAGACACTGCCCCCCCATCATTTTCCATGCCAACACGGAGGGGGTTATGTGCTGTGGGAGTCTTCAGGATGAAAGGATAATACTGAATACTGGAAGGCAGGTGCCTTTCCTGAGCTGGTAGCAAGCACAGTCCACACTGGGTACACCAGGTCAGACTTAACCGTTTGTGTGGGGTTGGCTTGATTTGCAAGACAGATTCAAAGCAAAATGCAATATCTAGCACCTCAAGCTTGGCAGCACCTAGAAACAGAGGGTCTTCCAGCATGGCCTTTAGCACGGCCAGGTTGTACATTGTCAGTGTGCCCTGGAGAACGCACCAGCCCTTCACTTCGGGCTTCATCAGCTGCATTAGCCCTTGAGAAACACAGCCGGCTCTTGCACCACTGCCGACGTACCTGGATGCTGTCCTACTGATAGTCTAGAAGCCCCGGGCCAGTCTTGAACTAGCAATAAGAGCCGATTGAGACCTAGTGGGCTATATATTTATTCTCTTTGAATTCACATGGTTTCAGGTGCAGCTAATCATCTCTGCTAAAATATGAGAGGAAATTCATCATTTCAAATCTGTAAACAAGGCTCCCTGTGAGTTTTTCAAAAGAGCCTACGTGACTTAGAAGAACAAATCCCACTGATCTACAATGGACTTGTACGCCTAAATCACTTCAGCTTTTGAAAACTCCACTATCACGTCCTCTGTGATTTTTTAGGCCTTTGCTCTGTACACCGTCATCTGTATTTGAGGGTCTATCATGCTATTTTTAGACCCAAACCACTGCAAAAAGAAACTCAAAATCAGGATTCTCTCATAACAACCTGCATCTGCTTCCCATTTCCAAATAAAAGTGGAAAGCTTTGCAGGCCATCAGCAAGGATATGATTTTCTTAAGGTGCCACTTATCAAAGTATTTATGAATAACCTGTTGGTCAACTAATACAACAGTGCAATATCGAGAACAAGGGGTTTGCTGTTTACTTTTCAAGACCCTTAGCTGACACCTAGCCCAGTGCAACGAGCCAGGGGCCTCTACACTACAGCTGTTAGAAGCCTGCATTGCTGTAACTCAAGATAAAGTGTCTAATTAAGTGACTAATTAAGTCCATGACGGTTATACCCTCTGCAGAGGGGGCACAGAGGAAGACCTATAACATGCTGACCAGTGGGTTAGACAAGTGCTGGGGTCTGTGGGTACCGGCAACTCCTGCTTAACGCTGTTTTGCTTAGCGCTGTTTCACTCATTTTAGCGCTCATTTTAAATTGATACCTGATTCCACTTAGCGCTCGGCAAGTTTCGTTATAAGGCTCGTGGTTGCCACCTTGGGTTGTCAAATACTTTCCATTTCGCTTAATGCTCAGGTTTTCAGGAACCAATTAAGAGCACTGAGTGGAGTTGCCTGTATACCCTATTACCTCCAACTTCCAGTGGTCTCGGTGCTGTCCCTCACTTGCAACAGCTGTAAAGCTCTTGCATTCACATTGCCAACATCTGCCAGTTTGTTCCTGCGACAGATTGTTCCTCCATAAAACTGTCCCAAGTTAACTGCATTTTAGGTTAAATCTACTTGTTCTGTGAATCTTCTTGTTCTGTAAATCTACTTATGTGAACGGCAAGCTCTGCTAAGAGAGGACCATATCCCGCCATACTTTACATGCACAAACCCCAGTGCAGTAAGAAGAACCTGGAGCAAGACGAAATGGCACAATTTGGCACCTTTGTTCTGCTAATGGAAGGCCTGACTTAGGCTTGCACTGATGCCAATCAGTACCAACCTCCATGGCTCATGAACTGCAAAGGGATTGCCTCACACGTGCCCTACAGATCTTAATTGTTAACGACTGCTGAAACCAGGGATTTCTAGAGCGAATAATCATGTTACTGCAGCTATAACAGAACAATGACCTGCGTGCATCAGGCACACAACTGAAAACACCTCGCGCGCACGGACTGGTGGGTTACACCGATCATTTCTGTCCGCAGCAATAGTCATTAACTACAGAAAACGTGCAATGAAGAAAGAGGAAAGGAACAGAAGCTATATCCTTGAAATGTCTTTTAAATGTTTCTACACTGTGCAGTCTTAGTATAATGTTTGATTAAATATGTAAAGTAAATAAAATTCAGGACCACCTCAGCCTGTCTCCACTC
>NW_005841934.1:1920039-1925316 GCF_000455745.1 Alligator sinensis
AGGCTTATTTGCAACTACAGACCTGTTTTTGCCTACAACAAAAGTCCTCAACATATCCTTTGTGCTTCTGTCTCTTAAATGAAAAGCTACTGAAGAGATCAACTAAGTGAGATGAGAAGAGAAAGAGAACCCAGGATCTTGGTTCAGGAAGTCATCTGCTTACTACAGTTTCCATAAAGACCAAAAGGTTTGATGTTAATTTTCTCTGATGCATTTTCCAATAATCCATGACTGAACTTGAGTACTGACACAAAAAAAATTGTTGTATTTCACAACCACATCGGAGCAGACAGTTTTAAGATCATTTATTTAATTATGCAAATACTGCTCTTGTGACAACAAGAAACCGGCTCAAGCTGAAACCTTACATTCGATAATAATGTTCAAAGCAAACTGAAGATTCATTACCTGCTGCATCAACTCTAGCTATTGCCATATTATTATACCTTTGCAGTAGCCATGCTACTGTGTAGTTCAAGTTGGGATAGCACCTCCATTTGAAACCCCAATTTTTAAGATGTTTAAAACTAACTGCTCTTTGTGTGTTCCTTTAATTGACTCTTCTATTTGAGAGCCCTGAAGTACACAAACTAAAAAAATCCCCTCTGCTCTAAAATTAATGACTACTAACTAAACCGTGTTCTTTCCATTGCGCAGAAACTTCATTTACAGCAATGTATATGCAGAAAGAAAAATGCAGCATTTTCCTTATTTCTTTCCCCTTCCTGATATCACCAACAGGTGCAAAAAAGGCCTAAATTGCACCTTGAGAGCCATCTTATAAAATTCTGAATATGAGGATGAAACTCTGAAGACACAAGCTATGTAATATCAGATCAAATAGAAACTCTGCCAGCCAGTCATGATGACGAGTGGGAAAAGAAGATTTTAAAAAGGGCTGAACACCAGGCTGATTTTCAAGCCAGCGTTTGGGCTAACTTCTATTATCGCTTTGCCGCATTCCTGAGAACTGCACCAAGGTCAATGGCAAAGAATAGGCCAGGCCTGTTTAGAAACTCCAGCTTTTCCTTGGGCTGAACAAATCCCTTTAGTAAAATGCTTGTCTAAAATCCATGTAGCGAGAAAGCCGATTTTGGGCCGTCAATTCTTTGGAGCAGGGACCGAGCTTTTTCATACGTATGTGCAGGACTGGGCACTAAGACCCAACTAGGCCAAGATCAAGGTAACATAAAGCTCACGGGCACAGACGCATCCTATTGCAACTGATAGAGCAACAAGGAATATGAGGTACATCTAGGGGCTGCCGTGACATTTCAGACACCGGACACAAAGTGCATGAGTTAATGCAACAGGTACTGTATTTATTTTTCTACTAGTATATTAAAATATTACTTTGGAGGAAAATGCTGCAAATTATATATATGGCACATAGCCAATTTTACTTCTAAATACCCTGCAAAGAATGGATTTGATTTATCCAGCTGTTTTGGATAATATGCGACAGATTGCATGCAGGGGCAAGGAGACAGACTGGCTCAGGCTTCCTCCTGCAACTTCAAGGCTAAGTTCAAGACTGATGCCAGGCCTGCTTGCAGTCAAATGGGCACCTTGTCATTTGGGCTGGGAAGTCACAAACAGCATGGACATGAATGCTACCACATCACTCCCTTGTGTGCTGCTGGCTAGGGAAGCTGGCATGCCGTACCAGGCTGGCCTGACAGGCCTTCCAGGCTCAGGCAGACCACAACTCACTCAGTGATGCTGCACGCATGTCATAAATTTAACACTTGGCCGTGACGCTATAAACAATGCCACACCACACTGGCATGGCCCATATATATTATGCCTGTATCGGGGTTTTAGCTAGAGCCTGCACTCTCACCACAGCCCTTCGCAGACCAATCCCACGTGCTCCTCCTGGAAACAGAGGGGTGCACGATAGTCTTACCTGCCCAGTGCACCTCTGCTTCTGGGAGGAGCATGTGGGGTCAGACTGGAAAGGGCTGTGGCAGGAGTGTGGGCTCTGGCTACAGTCGTTTCCCAATCTGCCCCTTGATCTGCACGAGGCATATTACCCTGGATGCAACATCCCCCACGCCATTGCACCCCGAGCAGGGTCATGGCACGCTGGTTGAGGACCATTGTCCTGGAGAGCGACTGTGAAATCCCTGTCGCTGGAAGTATAAATGCAAAAATGTGTCTGTGATGGTTTAGACATGGATGTCCCTGCACCGAGCAGGGTTCGATCGAGATGCCTTCTGACATCCTCTCCCTTGTCCGTGATGTTTTAGACATGGATGTTCCTGCACCGAGCAGGGTCTGGTCTTGATGACTTCTGGCATTCTCTCCCATCCCTGTTTTTTCTGATTCTATGCACCTAACATTACATGCCACGAGTAATTTCTCTGAAATAACGAACCTATTCCAAGTACGTCAACTTAAACCCATCTACAAGCTTCTGCAGAAAAAAAGGCCTGGCTGTTTAAAGGACTAGGACAACCTACACACAATTTTAGTTATGAGGCACGATTTCTTTGATAAGAAAAACCTCATAAAGTGGAAGACTCACCTGATCTCTGCTCTATGCCCAAACAGCAATTTCAGGAGTGTCTCTGCATTCGCTCCCCTTTGTTTATTATTACGATTCCCTGACCCCTGATCCCTACCTCTCGCAATTCGGTGTAACCCATCTAAGTGAGCTCACCCCGGCGAGCCAGGACATGCGCACACCCAGCCCCACTGAAGCCAAGAGATCCTAGTGATGAAATTGGCTCTTATCTCCTCTCTCTAAAGCATCATGCTCATCAAGAACACTGTTAAAAGAAAAGTAATTTTAAAAAATCACAAAAAATCATTCTATTTTTCTCTCATCCTTTTAGCTAAGCATTTTCTTGTCCATGTATTTTTGGTATCTTATGCCTTAGATAAAGTATCTGAATATATGATCACTGCTTAGGTCATATTTTATTTCCACTGGCTTTTCAGCTCTTTTGACTGCGCTTTTTCTATTGCATGATAAGCGGAGAGATTTTATTGCATTACTAAAAACCACATGTTTGGTAATACTTTGCATCTTTAAAGTGCCTCACATCAGAGGATTTCAAGGTTATTAAAACATTAATGAATTAAACCTTACAACATCCCCAGGAAGCAGGGCAGATGGGGAAATTTAAGGAGAGAGCAGCTGAGAGTCAGATTTACAAAGGTATTTAGGCACAAAGATGCAGATGGGAGTCTAATGGGAACTGCAAAACTGCCTCAGCAGTTTAGGTGCCTAAGTCCCAATTAGGTCAATGAGATTTAAGCATCTAATTCACTCGGGCACTTCTGCAAATGCCACTAAGCACTGATCTGCATCTTTATGCATCCAAATACCTTTGTAAATTCAGCCCTAAATGACTTGCACAAGGTCACCCAAGAGATGTGTGGCAGAGTGGAGAAGAAAGCCCCGGCTCCTGACTTCTGCTCCGGCACCAGCCGGTCTAAGTCAGCGCCACTGAAATGAGGGCTGCAACAATTCACACCAGCGAGAGATCTAGGCCCTTGCGTTTAAACCACAAGACTACCTGTGACTAAGATACAAGGTATTTTAACACTCCTGACCTTGACCAAAGGAAAAACACTAAGAGTTTTATATGTGAGCAGGCCAGAAGACAAAGAACTTCTGTTATCTCTTGCTCAGTACATCGATAGATGAAAAGATAGCTCTTCTTGGAAGGCAAGGCAGAAGCAGCTCTCATTGTTCAGGGGAACACTTAGTATCAGGCACCATTTCAGCACACGACAAGAAACCTGCAAGACTAAGGGGAAGTTATAAGAAACACCACCGCCTGCATGGCACGCTCATCACTTAAACACTCCATTTCATTCCAAGGTACCAAAACGATAATAGACTTTATTCTAATTGGATTGTCTGCAATGAGCCAATTTAAGTGCTAAATGCTGCGAATTATTCAGCATGACATAGCAACGCAATGATCTGAGCCACTGCAGGGCAGGCGGCTTGTTGAAAGCTACAGCTCCTGAAGCATAATAAGGAGATGCAAGTCTTACTTGGCATGACTCCACTCACCAAATTCATATTGTTTCAACAGCTGCAATGTGCCTACAAAGCATTAACCAATGCTTTGACCTAGAATGCAACTACTGTCAGCCAACACACCTGATTAAAAGATGATTTTCTCTCACCAACGTACCTTCAAGGTCTATGTCACCGTAATTATTACTAGCTTTAGAGGAGACCAGTGCTGACGATGCTCTGTAGAATATATTGAGTTTTCAAGCATCAAACTAACAAGAAGCTCGAAATATTATTCTAAACAAAAAAAAATAAGGCACCAGATAGGGATGTTTAAAAGATGTTTGCATTTTATTCTGATGCAGTTACAATAGCCGTGCTGGAGAAGTGCACTTTTGGTTTCTACTGCTGCTCATAATACACAGAGCAAGAGAAAACACCTGTGCCGAGGCCACGTGCTGCATAACAGTCTACAGTACAGCTTCATGGACGGGCCTACAACCTCCTTATTCCACCTACCGGAGACTCGCCGTTCATACACTACCGAGCTCTTGTTCAGCTGTTTATGGGATCCAGACGGCCGTTCATGCGAGCAAGGGCCTCTCAGACCAGAACCTACTCCCCTGCGTTGTGTCACTCTAGAGGTACGTACATGTGTACCTCGGCTGTGCCTAGCTAGCTGAACGAGAAAGATGGTTGTGCGTCAGTGACTAGTTTTTTTAGTGTGCTGATCCACACTGGAAGCCAACATGACGGGTCCAGAAAGCTTCTGAGCCAGCTCTTTAAAAATTCTTGGATGCCAGTTATAAAGCCACACTGGTATTAAAAATGTTTGATGTTAGTATTGCCCAATTACCATGATGCTTCGTTACTCTGTTAAAATGGGAAGTAGCCCATCATCGATATATAATACAAATACATCATCTGGGGTATAAAATGGAAACGTTTATCAAATGCTTTCACACTGGCTTAACTTGGTTTCTTGTGTCTTCAATTTATTAGAATTAACACCACTGGATGAATAGTTTATTGTACTTTATTTCCCCGTGCATATTCTAATTCACATAGGCACAGGCACATTAATTCAGGAAGTGGCTGCAATCATTTTTGCTATTCAGCTAGGGGCAGTAAATGCAAACAGAATTGGCTGCAGTTCAGTGTCATTGCATGGGACTTCCTCTATTGTTCCCTCAGATGCAGATGTTAGAGTATATAATGTTAAATCAAAATAGTGGCAATGTATCGCTGTTCAATTTCTAATTATTTCCCTCCATATTTATCTTCACTGCTTGAAAATT
>NW_005841934.1:1925347-1933578 GCF_000455745.1 Alligator sinensis
ATTAATTTCCTTTTACTTAAAGTACCTAAAAACAAGTGGGAATAGTAGCATTAAGACCACTTCTTCCATTACCAAAATTCTCAAGAAACGAAAGCATGTCTCATTTTTCATACGGAGCTCAAGCAACAATCACCACACTAAAATTAGCAAACTTCATCTCTATCACGAAGGCAGCAAAAACGGTAAGCTAAATAAGAGACTCCATAATGTCGTTTACACAACGACTCCTCTTGTCCCGAGCATAAACTCCTTTTAGGTTGAGAAGGCTACAGAGGCCTGAAAAATTTGAGCATTAACCAAGACTGGAGAACCATTCTCAAGTCAACCATCAACAATTTGGTTACTCTCCTGAAATACGTATGGCCTCTGAAAGCGGAGAAGGCAGAGTGAAAGCAGCCTCTGTTCATCTGAATGGGGTCGTTCTGGATTGTTATTTTGTTTTTTAAAAGAAATGCAGATGTGCACCCAACTATCACTGCTTCCTCTGAATGGATTATTCACAGACTTGATATTATTGCTGTTTATCACACATAAGCTTGTTCTCCAAGGAGTAAACTGCGTGGGACAATGAAGAGACTGAACAGATACCACCAGGCCTTCTGTTCACTACAAATGTAAGCACAATGGAAAATATCAATTTTCTTCCTGAACAAAGCTGTCTCAACAGCTGTAATAGTCAGAAGACGGACACTGCTACAATACCCTTGAGGGTAGGTAGCCATATTTTTTCTTTTCTTTTTTTTTTTCTTTTCTTTTCTTTATTTAATTTTTATAGCTGCCAGAGAGGAATTAGAGGAAGGAAACAACGGGATCAGAAATAGTCTTGGGCTCCATGCCCAATCCAAAAACAAATCTGCTTTCCATCCATTGTTGGTGAATGTTTGGCCAATTCATTTTGCACCATCTTTTAAATACTATCACAGCCATAGGCCGCTCTCAGGCTAAGAAAGGTAGGAAAAAGACTGCTGTGATTTTGTGTGATACTAGATGCTACTTCTTTATTCCAAGCAGGCAGGGAACACCCTAAGATACATCGCCAATGCAAAAAAGAAACCAATAAAGAGATGAGCACACTCAAGAGGTAATGAGCTCCACAGGGACAAATCAAGCATCCTAGTTTGAAAGAGGTCTCCAAAGAGTAAGCTTTTATTTACACTGGTTTTTAACGTTGGTAGTTTTATGGCCAATGGTTGCTATATCTTGACGCTTCCCTTATGTCAACTCCCACCTCTTCTGGCCCCTCACTACTGACCTTCAGTGCTTCCTTAATTGCAACTGGCAGGTTTGACAAAATTAAAACTTAACATTTTAATGGACCAACTAGCTTCTTAAAGAGATGTAAGGCTGCACCGAGCGATTGAGAATCATGGCTAGGCAGCCTTTTCCTGTCTCCTTGGTAGTGATTTTCCACTACAGTAATGCAGAGCAGGCAAATGCTTTCAATAAACCTTTGCTGCTACCCAGGCTACTCTTCGTTTGTATTTTATATTTAAAAAAAAAATTAATCTAGGCAAACAGCCTGCTAGTCCCTACATGCATGCTGCATGTGAGGGGGATGGAGAGAACATGGCAACCTCCTCTGGTCAAGCACCACTCTCCTCCATTCCCCATGGGAATACCAACATCTCTGCAAAGGCCATGTACTCAGCCTCATCACCACCCCATGCTGGATGTACAACGGAGGAACGCAAGACCTGTCACTCCCCAGCACGGCTCCTGCCCGCATAGGAAGGTGTGTGTCATCTGTGCTGCACAATAATACTCACATGTCAATCAGGCTGCTCCTTGCAGCCAAAGCTTTTCACTGGGAGTGCAGCGATCAAGATTTTTTTGACTGTGCTGGGCCGGTGCTGTGCTTGGTGCAGGTAGCAGCAGCGCTGGGAGAAGGGGGCTATAGCCAACCCAAATTTCCCTGTAGCCCCCCCCCATAGCCCCTCTCCCAGAGCCACCGCCCGCTCCGAGCGCAGCCCCGAACCAGCCCTCTTGCCAGGAACAGGCAAGCAAAGCCCCCAGCCCACCCTTGCCCCATGCAGAAATCTGGGGGCACGTGCCCCCCATGCCTGCCTTGAGAGTGCACGCAGTGGGACCCTGCCCCCCTGGATGAGCCCCCCACGGCTCCATCCTGCACCTAACCCTGCTCCAGCTAGGCACCACCTGCCCCAGCCCACTCCCTCCCTCACCGCAGAGGCCTCGATCTGCCCCCCCTCGCCTCTTCTCCTCCCCCACACCCCTTCCCCCTCACACACTTACTGGCCAGGCGCTGCTCTACAAGCTGCTGGGCTGCATTCCTGGCCTCAGCATTTAAAATCGGTGACATTATCGACTACAGAGGCCAAAAACAGCCTAGAGCCAATAATGTCATTTTTCTTTTATCGATGCCAATACAATATGGACTGATATATTGGTGCACCTCTACTTTTCACTAAGGCAACTTATCCAAACTAGGGGCTTGAAAGCTTTGCAATGCACCCTTCTACACACAGCTCTTTTCTTCAGCAGTGGACAAGTCTGATCCTCCAAAGGAAAATATGCCATCACCCAGAAAGCAGTAAAATCACTAAGCAAAGAGACTGGTGCTTTTTTCATGACAAGTGCCAACTCCATTGTAGAAGCTGGCTGAGTTGGGTAGGGCACAACCAAGTGCCCACTTTCAAGATTAAGGGAATAAGGAAAAACAGTCAAACAGTAACTGAAGAGACAGACAGGACAAGAGTCACTCAAATTTTGTGTTTCCAAGAAGCCTATATATGAAGCCCCTATGTCTGGGTCAGCATCTTCCATCTGGCTGAATATGCTGCTGGCAACTAAAAAAAAAAAACCCCAATAAGAACCAGAAGAAACTGCTACAGCAATAAAAAATGCAGCAGAGTTATTGAAAAACCAATGTTAATAAAAGGTATTTATTGAGTAAATGATAAAATAAGTGAGAGCTTAGCTAAATATGACTCCAACAGAAAACAGATCAATGTAGCCCTTCCAAAACTGAATATTTTTCTGAATACTTTTTCAGTTTAATAGTTTTATTCCACCTTTTAGAAATACCACTGACCACAGCCTCTGCAGGCTTCTGTAATGATTCAAAACTTTGCAGTACTTAGATGGTATAAAAATGCATAATTATACTGTTCTATTTCTCTTTTATGACTTCCAGCCTTGATTTAATGTTAAGGGTATGAACAAAAGAATGAGAACTGCGTCTATTGTTTTATGTACCAGACAAAGAGAAGAGTCAAAAGATCAAAAAGCAAACATCAAAGTCTCTTGAAATCTCACTCGTCTTTAGTATATAAAAAAAATCAATCACGGTGACAAAATCTGTTATTTGACATTAAAGGGTAATTGTTTTGTGCTTACGTGAAATTTGTGGTTACAGTTCAGTAAGCAAAAACTAATTCTAAAAGATGCCATAGCCTGTGGAACGTAAATCTATAATTAAATTTTAATTGGAGGGAGGAAAAAAAAAAAAAGGAGCAAGGAAAAGCTATCCACAAAGTGTCAATTTTCTTTTCAGACAAATATTGTTTTAAAGAAGGAAAATTAAATATTTATATTTCTCTCCAGCAGTGGAGCAACGCCACATATATATAATGATTATCCAGGAGGAAGTTAGAAGCATCACAAAATTCTGCAAGGCATGTTTTTCTCTTTTCTCAAGATAAAAATCCTTCCAGAAGTCTCCACTGAACCTGTCACCTGCTAATGCTGAAAGAAATCCTTCTAAGAGTATTATTAATGCATTCAAATTTCATGAACACCAGGAGATGTCTCTCACACCGGGGCTGTGGTGCCTTAATATTGGATTACTCCTAACATTATGCTCCGTTTCAGGTTTTGACACTTTGCAAAGTAAAACTGGCCTGCCCTTTTATCAAGGGCAGAGGTCCGTTGGCCGCTGGTGGAACTTATTGATGTCAGACGTATTCTGCACACTAACATTTCGTCTGCATCTCTTATTCCCAAAGGCAAGTCTCCAACGTCAGGTTCTTCAGGTCACCTCGCGGCGAACAGGTGATGACGCAACAAAGGTGCGCGCACGCAAGCAAGCAAAGGATAACCTTGGCCCCAGAGAACATCTCCTCCTGGGGACAAACGAACCTTGTACAACTCCTGTCACGCTCTTAACCTCTCGGACATGGGAAAATGGGAATGTTCAGAGGTTGCGACTTCCTGAACGTCTCACCAAAATCAGTGGAAGCTGGAGGTGCTGAATGCCTTTGACGTGCTGGCCACATGCACTTGAATGAGAGGATCTGGACCCGGAAAGCAGGTTGTTACATAGGAAGAAAATTTAAAAAAGGGAAAGCACAAATCTTATTAAAGAACATATTTCTTACTCTCTGGAGCAATGAGACCATTACGCCACATTTCCTGCTGGGGTTTGTTGGGCTTGCAGGTTCCTTCTTTCCATTGGGGTGTTTTTCGTGTTGTCTTGTGGATCACGCACGCTGTAGTACTCACTTGTTTGCTATCGAATATTTGTACAGTTGCTGCTAAATTCTCCGATGAATTCCCCCATCGCTCCACCACCTCTGCTCGCACTCTGTAAATATGCTTTACACTGGCAGCATTTCCTTTCCTCCCAAGGTGAGTGGATACCATGGTATGACCTCATCTGGGGCTTCAATATTCAAGTCACATCAACATTGCTAACATTATTTTTACATCAGTATCATTCATTTTTATGTAGATTAATGATAATAAATATGTGTCATATCAACAGACTTTTCATTATGGTCCATTTAACCTCATAAAACATAATTGATTCCTATTTGCTCGATCTGATCTATGCTTAGGGCTCGTTGCTGAAGTGTGCGAGAGGAAGGAAAAAAAAGGGGGCCAGCGAGGGAAGTGGAGTCTCTCTGTGGGAGAGATGAGCTGTTCAAATTACACCCCAGGATGTTCCAGTTGGCTTCACAGATCCCTACGTGTGGTTTTGGTTGCAGAGGGGTCATGGGGTCCAGATGCAAGCTTATGGATTTTAATCACTTCCAAGCCTACTTCCAGGAAGCCTATCATTTACAGTCTAGAATACTGTTGTATTACTCTTTCCTTTCTCCGATACCAGCAGTTCCCAAACTCTGACAGATTAGGCACCGCCAATTTAAAACGATACAACCTTAAATACCACCAGCAAATTCTTTAATTCAGCTTTAAGTACCACCAGCAAATTTGTCATATAAAGTAATTACAATATATCTGTTAACGTGTACCACTGACAGGATGTCTGCGTACCACTGGTGGTACCCGTACCACAGATTGGAAACCGCTGTCTTATAGCATCATGCGACGTTAGACCCAAGTAAATCTGCAGGAGTAGGCTGCAAGCGTCCAAGAAGTAGGCTTAGAGTCTGCTGGATGCACAGGCTCGTTCCTGCAGAGAGCATGCTGAAGACAAGCCCTTCATGAGATGCAGTTCCCAGGAGAGACATTGCTGTCTACAGAGCTTTACTCGTTGATAAGGAAGGGCTTGCTGACACCGTACCGTGCAGCCCAATACACAGCAGGCATCGAACGACCTGGAGAGCAGGGTAAGTCTGCGTGAATGTAGCTAGGCTGACTCTAGTACCAGACCTAGTTCACGTTTCTCTACGCACTGCTGCATCATGCATTGTAGACAAACCCTGAGGGTCCGACTCTGTTTTTGGGGCTGCAATCTGCCACTGTTGTACTGGCAGAGTTCCTCCGGAGGTCAGGATCTGGTCTGCATAGCGTTAATGCCAGAAAACAACGCCTATCCATCAAGCCCTTAATTCTGGGACTCTTTGAGACTATATGGAAAACACTGCATTTTAGTGGCCCTTGGTAAATCAGACTTCAGTATCTGTACTAAACACCCATGCAATCAGATGGAAAGTGCACTTTCAAAAAAATACTAAGTAATAAACAAAACATTAACAGCATCTCCTTAGAGCAGAAGATTTCAGTACTTGGGTAAAAATCCTAAGTAAATTTAAGATTCTGATTTGCAAAAAACCATCTTTAACAAAGAGTTTAGTGTTAGTACCTTTTAACTTTTTGCTGTGACAAGAGAACTATAAATAAGCTCAACAGATTTGTTTTAGAAAGTGGGTAAATATTTTACCTTATTCTGCTTAATTTATGTACCCACCTACAAGATAACTCTATTTCATAATTTTATTGAAAAATAATATTTAATATCTGATATATACATATATAGAGATTATATTATATTATATTATATATATTTTTGCTGTATATAGGACTACACTGAACATCTGAACAGAATGAATGAACAATGCAGAGAAGAAAGGAAAATTTCAGTGTTATTTAAAAGTTATTTGGGGCAGGGGAATGTGTGTTTTAAGAATGGAGATTTCTTGCTTTTATATATGAGAGAGGGGAATGGAGATCTGTTGTTATATATATAAAGAAATCTTCCTTCTTATACACACATGTGGGTATGGGTGTGTGGGCATGTGTTTTTATTAGATTTTTGCCTGCTCTGGCAGTTAAACCAATTTAATTGAGTTTAAAATAATTTGGAAAACTTTATCTCTAGATACACAGCTAACAAAGGCTTTCAACTAACACAGTGTGTGTTAACCAAATCACTTAAGGTGAATTTTACCATGTGGAAGTAATATCCTCTAGTGTACGTAAAAATCAATTTAATTTTTCTGGGAAAGCAATCCATTGTAATTTGAAAGTTCACCTGCCCTGCGTTTCCCTTAACAGGTTTATCAATTTTTAACATACCCAGGGTATAATAATCTTCAATACCACATATTAAATGTTAACAGTGATGAAAAAATGCCGAGAGAGAGTTCAGGATTTGGGGATGCAGAGTCTTGACTGGGGAGCTAATCATCTCAGCAGGAGAAACAAATCAGGAGAGGAATAATGCAGGGGGCTTTGTGTTTCACTCAACTCTTCCCAATAAGCATGTCCAGACGAAGGTCTGAAGACATAATTAAAGAAAACTGAAGCAGGATTTCCAAAGACTTCTCACTGTGAGGCAATGCTGGAAAAAATCCACCTTTTCCCACTGAGACAAAACAGTTCGATAGCAAAGCATTCGACAGGCAAGAGAGGCCGAACGAGCCAGCAAGGCTGGCTCGGAAGGAAGGGACCGACCACGAACCTTTGCACTTTCTTCCCTTCTCTTGGCAGAGACGTTCCTTTTAGGAGAGACTTTGATGGCCTCTTCGGACCAGATGAAAAGCCAGCTTTTTCTCGAGGGATCTGCAACTCCGCTTGCAGTAAGCCTGTTTGGAGCGGTAGGCTTTGGCAAGCTGCACATGTACTGGGTAGACACAGCTGGCCCAAAGGCTTCAGCTGAAGGATACAGGCAGGGTCCAGTTATACAGCAGCAGAAGCAACCAAACAGATGGAATCTGCTCCAATTATGACAACTCCTATGTTTGTCTCATCCTCGCAAACTGGAGGCATGAAAAACCCAAACAGATGTCAGAAGGGCTATTTACAGAGGATGCTTTTCGTGCCAAGTGACAGAGAAAGAGGCATCTTTCTAAAGCAAAAAGTTTAAACTACGCTTGCCACATGCAAAGATCAGACTGATGAACAAAGAAAGCAAAATGAGGGAAGGCAGAGTTGACAGCCACATGTCTGGGTTGTGAGCTCCAACTCCCCCTGTTAAAACTATTCAAAGAGCCATCCTTTATTAGAAAGCAGTGGCCAGGAGACCCGACCATCTGGTGGACACGTTCAGCTCGGACGCTAGGCTGTATCTGCTTGTATGCGTGTGTAAAATGGCAGGCACCAATACCCACACCTGTGCACTACAAATCTACATAACTATAAGAGCTCTACGAAAATGTATTAACATCTATAGGTGTGCTTCTAGTTGAACAACCACATATCTATGTATGAGCACTTCACCTGCAAGGAAAATACGAGCACAGTTCAATGCCAACTGCTAAAAAGCTTAATAAATTGGTACCTTTTGGCCAAAGACTTCATCCACTTCCATCCCACTGCTGGCCCCCATACTATTTATGACCGTACTCGTTTATGAAGGACTATGAGATCCATGGACGACAAGTGCTACATGAGGGCAAAGCATGATTATTAGATGGTTACCTTAGCCTTTCCTCCCTTCCACCCTCCCAGGTGAGAATCACTGAGCCAGAATCCAACTGCAGAAGAGACCTGGAGGGGCCTTAAGGATAAAAATGTTGAGAACCAGTGATCCAGCTGGTGCCAGGTAAGGGCAGCTGGATGGGTAAATCCTAACCCCGGTATGCCCAGCT
>NW_005841934.1:1933609-1934307 GCF_000455745.1 Alligator sinensis
CAAGCTCCGGTATGTACCTGATGGGGCAAGGGCAACCCCCATGAGTGAGACTGGTCCCGAGGGGTCTCCTATGCTAGTCACAGCCCTCACAGCCACTCCAACCAGCCCTGGGAGCATGGGAGGAGTGGAGAGGATGAGCCAGGCTGCAAAACGTGGCTCCGACTGTGTCCACCAGTAACAGCGTGCTGCTGGGAGTTGGGGGCAGCCGGCAAAGGGGGACAGCGATGGCAGCAGCCACAGGGCACCGAACAGACGGGGTGGGCGGCGTGGCACTCCGAGGGATCTAGCAGCACCATGGTTCACAATCACTGCCCTGACACCATTTGATGCCTTCACATGGGGTCAGTGAATTGTATAACTGTGCACGGGGTCGTAGAGCTGGATTTAGCCGAATCCACAGGGATTCAGACTCACGTCTCCGCTGTCTGTTCGCCTTAATTGCAGCTTTGATGCTGGGATTTTCTGGCATTTGTCATTTTAAACAAAAACGTTTGCGGCATTCGGATGTGTCTGGAAGTGCTCAGTAATATAATTCCCCGAAAATCTATTCCTATTGCTCCAAAAGAGCCCAGCAGAGGATTTACTTAAATTTATATAGGCAATGGTCAATTCACACATTATGTTCTTAATGCTCTTGTATAAGCAAAAGCACGTAACTGGGCCATGCAAGTTCAGCTTAATGACGCTTTACAAACAGC
>NW_005841934.1:1934338-1944788 GCF_000455745.1 Alligator sinensis
TGATAAAGGGATTTTCAAAAAGGAGAAACTTTGTAAGTAATCTCCATTTTAAGCGATAGCAGAAGAGGATCAAACGAGCTCCTCAAGCAGACAGTATTCTTCACAGAACATGGCTTGGCCGGCTCCTACGCTTCACCCGTGTGTCCTGCCATCAGAAAGACCCACAACTGCCAAAGAGCACAAAAATGAGACATGTCAAAAATGTACTATTCTGGGTTTCCTGCCAACGATGTTAATACAACCACCTCCGACACCAAGGCGAAGTCAGCTCTTAAAATAAAATACAGTCCAACTTTCAAGTCTTCGGGTTCTTTTCTTTGCTAACATGCATGGCCATGGGCTGCCACTTGATTCAGTCAATTAGTTAGAGCACACATTAGCGTGCACTAGATCCAGCTGTCTAAAGTACATGCCGATTCATGTCTTAACGCATTACGTACCCACTGCAAGAGGAACAAATGCAACACACAAACTTGCGCAGCATTTTCCGAGCACGCCCTTCCTTGCGAACAAACGAGATTTCACAGGGGGTCTGGGAAACATAAGGGGCACTGGGTTTTGCCAGACTTGCAGAGATCAGCTGTCACTACATAACATTTTCTAGTGTTAAAGCTTTCCGTAACTAGAGAAATACTCTTTTTTCCCCCCCAAAAATACACTAGTTCTAATAACTCAGATAACAGCTTTTAAATTTTTAACACACACAGATGTAAGCATATTCCAATTAGGGCTTCTTCACCTCTACAACATCATGTCCCTAGGGGATTAATATGCACTTCATCAACAGTTGTTGATAATGATGTGTCACCTATCAAGATAACAGTCTGGATGTAATAACATCTGTTACATTCCTGTGTTAGGAAACTGGGAACATAGTTTTTGAACACATCAAATTTGACTTTTAATTACCCTATTACACCTTCTGTTCAGTTATTAGCCAGCATTAACCCATAAGGTCATTTCAGGTATTAAGAACTACATAATTCATTCCTATAAAGTTATTATTTCCATGCGAACAAAAACAAAAAGGTTTTTTTTCAAAAGTCGTATCTCGCAGAGAATTAATATTCTTTATCTGGTATTCTGAAGGCCACCTGTAAAGTATTCTCCTTTACACTAGAAGAAAATTAAATACAGTACCTCAGGTCAAAGAGTTAAAAATAATTGGACTAAGGCAGTGTACTAAATTTTAATTGCTGTAATTTAAATACTAGCATATTCCAGTAATTTAATCAGCATAGATTAATTTTTTATATTGCATTCTTTAATATAGCAAGACCTTTTGGGCAACATATTAAGTAGGCCCATAACTAAAATACGGGTAAAAGTACCAATAGTACTATATTTCATATGATTTCTTACAGCCCATATTAGTCCACTGCTTTTTACTAGGGCTGTTTTTTCTGCTTGTAACTGGTAATGTGCCTTTTCCAATCTTTTTAAAACAACCCACTGGTTAGGTGCTTCACTACCTGCTCCGACAAAGCAACCCTTTGCAGATTAACAACGCACTACATTTGGTAACGAGCAGGGAAAGGGTTACAATTGTGAGCTCATATTCCAAAAAAAAAAAAAAAATCTCTGTAATTCTTTGGATAGGAAAAACCTATTGGGTCCTTTGCTTCCTGTTCCTGCCCACTGCAGGACCCTTCCCTATACCTTATTTTTTAAATGCTCTGTTCAACTGGGCTTTAAAATACCCCAAATATTGCGACTCCTACCTAGACGGCAGAGGTTTTGAATCTGACTTTCAGAGCGTGCACGTTGGCTTCTCAGCCACTGCCCGTGCTACAACTGCCCTTTTCATGACTTTGCCAAATGCAGTCATATTGCTGAGCCAAACTCCCACGTGCACGGAAGAACAAAACATGCAGCTTTTACTCAAGAAAAACTCTTATTGTTCGAAGAACCAGAAGACAAACATTTTGGCACATACGTGGATAGGGAAAATGTGCATTTATGGGATTGTGTTCAGCCACACAACCCTTAAGCAAGTAATGAAATGACAACAGTAAATGCCTAAATACCTGCCTTTTCAAAGTGCCGTGTATTCACTAATCTATCAACACTGCTATGAGTAGGCAGGCATTTGCTATCCATTCCCACTCTTTAGAATGGGAAACAAGTGTCTCTGGGGAATTAAATTTATTCCTCTAAGTATTTACAAACCCTCAAGGTCTGAGCAACTCACAGCTTTTCAAGTATTTATATTCACCACACCCATCTAAGGTAGGGCAGCCCAAATACCCCCATTTCACAGACGAGGAGCAGAGACTCCGAGAGGCAAAGTAACTTGCTCACGATTTCACAGGAAGGCCGTGGTGGAGCCAAGACTTAAACCCACAGCTCCAAACTCTCAGTTGCTAGTAATCAGCTGTTTTCAACCCACAATCTGCCCCCAAGATCCTGCAGGGAGTAGATGAAAACTTCTACATTTAAAACCAAGTGCAGCACGCTGAAAATTCGAAACAGAAAATGAAAAATAATCTTTAAAGGCTTTCCCTCACTTCACTCTTCAAAAAAGTTGCTGTCATATCAAGAACGATCCAGTCTGGAAGAGTTCAACCTACGATGGTTTCTTCCTGTCTGACTGGCAGTGTGCTGGACTACGATTTCTACATTTTTTATCCCAGGGTTATCTGACTTCACTTTGCTGATTTGAAGAGAAATGGGAAAGAAAGAAATTGCAAAATACCTAATCCCAGGCATTTTAATGAGAAAAGTCATTGCACAGTGATCAAATGCCAAAGAAAAGCTGCTCAAGGGAAGCATTTACCACCAGGGCTGTTTGAAAGAGCGGCCACGCTACAGGGGACCGTGGTGTCCATTACAGGACGATGGGCTGCGCAGTAAAGGACATGTCACTTGGGCAGCCTTTAGAAACACAAATATGAACAGCCGTGAAACGTGTCCGACCAGCTTCTATAAACAAGGTACAAAACACGGGGAAAGTCACACATGTTGCAGACTTAATTTCATTTCCCTGAAAACTCTCCTAGAGAAGAAAACAACATATTTCACCGACACTGTTGGGTTTGACGTGGCTTAAAAATGTGAGTTTTATAAAAATAATTTTTGAGCAAGAATGCTACTAGTGCATGGTTTTAAAATGATGATGTTTGCAATCCCCAAAATACCAAGCTTCAGAAATTCCAAAACTGCAGCTTCAGGCCTCCAAAACGCATATGACTGGCTTTAAAAAGAGGAGATGGGTCTTCATTAATGAACGTGGGCCTGTCTTTGTTTGCTTTCAGGAGCACTCAAGATAAGATTACTGGGATGGACAACAGTAACTTCCAAGAAATTGTGAAAGAGAATGTCATTAGAAAAGGGAAAAAGGGTCCATGTTGCTTTTTTAGGACCGCTGCTTATTGAATGATCTGTCCATTGTATGCCGGGAGAAATGCAAAAGCTAAGTAGAGCACAGAGTGAAAGTCTTCTCTTCAAAGATTTGTTCTATTTCAGTCCAACTTATCATAGATAACTAAAAGGTACAAACACCTGGTTTAAACTTAAAATAGGATACAGGTCCTTTTAATTTTCCCCAAGCAATACTGGATTGCACCCTATAATATAGTGAGATGGTAGCTTGATACACTCAAAATTTTTGATGTTGGAAACAAGATGATTAAAAACGGTGCATTAAAAGGTAGAGCTGTGAGGAGGTCCAATTTGAACTGGAACTTCTCTGTTGATCCCTTTACAAACTCCAACGCCTGAATCAAATCTCAAACATATGTAAACCCTACTGGAGTTTGCTGGAACTCGTCCAGAGGAGTCCACATTATCTGGAGCAAACTACAATGGATACATTCTTCCAGCTCACAATACATTTCGACTCCAGCTCCCAGCAATTTGGCCACGGGAAAGCTTGCATTCATCCAATTTCTCAAACAACTCCTTGTCTTTTTGGCAGAACTACTTTATAACTCAATTTTGAGGAAAAGAAAGAGAAAAAGGGGGGAAAAAAATGAAAGAAGAAAAAATGTGAAAGGATAAGAAAAAAGTGACAGCTTCCTTCCAGATGCATAACTCCCAGAGAGATATTAGAAAAATCGGAACCATATTTTGCCTTTTATTGGCAGGGTACACATAACACTTCATTAGTTTACTTGATCACCCATGAACTGCTTGCGTGCTTCAAACTGCAGCTTCAATCAAACCGTCCCTTATTTAAAAAAGGCCAGCGCCTTCACAGACCAATTTTCTAGCGCCGACCAAAAAGCAAAATAAAAATAGATAAATAAATAAATAACCTGCAAAATCTAAGCTGCAAACCTGCAATCACTTGTTTACACTCAATTAAGCAGAAAATAAAACCCCTCCTTTGAGAAGGTTATCTGCGAAACACGAATGGAAAGAGAAGTAGGAAAGGAAAAGCAGACAGGAACCTGCGTTCAAAGCAGCCTTACGCTATTTTGCTAGTAAAAGGAGTGAGATAAGATTTAGTTGCCTGCAGCAGACAATTGTCTGAGCTAAAAAATGAGATTATATTTTCATACCTTCGGCCATCTCTGCTGTAGGTAAGCATACAGCCAAACTTCACCTCCCATTATCAATCCCCAGGCCCCATGGAGATGAAAGACAAAATCCAGCCTGACTCCAAATGTATTAATTTCAGCAGAGCAAGATTTGGGCTTAAGTTGACTTAACGTGGCTAGGGTCAAAACGTAGCTGTCAGCGCAACAATGAAAGGGGTTTTCTAACTCCAGGTTTTTTAGGTTCTCCTAGCACAGACCCACCAGAGGGTTTTAGGAACTCTTCCAGCAAAACCCAAACCATCAGGTCTTGCCTGAAACAGAAGATCACTTGTCCTAGATCTCAGCTCTCCTCCATCCTTCTGTTCGGCCCCTTCATCACGCTACAAACAAAGCCCAGGAAAGAGAAGCACATCCTATAAAAAAGCAGGCGCACTGTCAAAACAACATCTTGCACCTTGGGGTGCCACATCTGCGTGCTAAGCTTTGGCTGCAGGCCGTTCTTCCACGTCGAACGCCCCCAAAACCTGCAAGCAAAGTTTCGCCACAATATGCCCTCCCCTGCTTAATGTGACGTCCTCCGAGATGCACGCAATCAAATGGTTCTGCAATTGTTTTTAGGCACGAGCAGCCACACACTCTTTTCACTGAGGGCTGGGTTATGAGCGCTTCCTCGCACAAGTCGTTGCATTGAATCAGCAAGGAGTCTATCCAGATGAGGAAGTGCTTGCCAATGGCATCCAAAAGTTAGCATATTTGACCCCAAACTGCCGCATTTCCACTGCCTCGGACATTCCAGCCCTTCAGGGAGGTGCAAAGTTCAAGTTATTTGGTGGCGGGAGAAACCTCCCAAGGTTTCCGCTGGTCTTCCAAACTACAGACATCCTACAGGGATACTGGCTTCATTGCTTCCTTTTCCTTCCTCATTCGGGCCTTGAGGCTAAGTACAGACATTGGGGAGCATTAAGGGGAGGTTGAATCGATTCAAAGTGGCTGCCTGATCTCAGGTAAGTCAAGACGGGGAGGGCTAGCCAGGGAGTTGGGGGTCCAGCTCATTTATTTTCCTTTTTTTTTTTTTTTTTTTAAAGACAACATGGTCCACAGGCTGAAGAAGCATCCGCAAGCCGGCACACAGATGAAGATGTGTACCTTTCTCTTGGATTTAGGTTCCGGTATATTCCACCATTCTCCGCCACCTGTTTTCTGCAGCAGTTTGCAATGGTCAACAGCACCTTGCCCTTAAAACAGAGTTCCTAGTTTATCATCTTTAATAACTAGTGAAAAACATGAAAAACATGACTCACTTTCTCTGTGGCAGTTTGTACCCCTTGAGAAATAATATATTGCAGATTTTTATTAAATCTTGAAATATTTACTTGTAATCGGTGACTCAGACAAACCTGGAGAGTATAAATTTAGAGTTGTATCTTTATATATTAAGCAGCTGCCTTAGGGCCCCAATTTATTTGAAAAAATTAGACCTATTGATTTTTTGGCATGTGTGCAATGGAAAGGTCTCCTAGATCTACACCCTTGTATCAGAAAATGTCTTCGGTGGCCCAAGACCTCATCGAGGTCTCGCTGTTTTTAAACTGCTGTTAAATTTTAAATTGCTGGTTTTAACTGATGTAGTTATGTTGGTGCAGCTGTGTGCACTCATGGTGATTTAGGTTAAACGTGTTCCCCACTGATTTAAGCTAAACCAAAATAAGACCTTCTCAAGCGAAATGAGTGCCCATGCAGATGTCTGCAGTAGTGCATGTAAACCGGCATGCATTCATGTGCTAAATAATTACACTGATGCAACTTCCGCATGTGGGCAAAACCAGAGAGAAATAATTACGAACCCAGGGGATTTCTCTACACATGGAATAGGCCTAAGGCCTGCATCACATATTCCACATTTTAAACGATGGATCATGAAAAGAGCTGTTTCCTGTACAATGTATAATGTTTTACACATCCAGAACTCCACAAAAGACTTGTCTTCATAGTATTGTAGGACTTAAAGCTCCCACTTAGCAAAGGGTCCTATCGGTGCGGTACACATACATGCACGCACTCTCTCTCTTTCGAAGAGGCAGTCCCTGCCCCAAAGAGCTTGCAATCTAGCTGGAGGATCGAGACAGGAAATAAGAACCAAAAAAAGGTGAACGATTTGTCCAAAATTGTGCAGGAGGTCACGGGCCGAGTCAAGAACAGCACCCAGGTCTCCCGTGCCTCAGTCAACACGGTCCCAGGCTGCCTTGTCCCCAAGCCGTATTCAGCTCATCCCGCAGTCTCCACAAGCATGCGGTAGCCAACATGCAGGCCCAGTACAAACATTTCCACTTCAGGCCCCTGTGCAGCGTCTTGCCACTAAGTCTGAAGGAACCGGTCTCCATCCCAGTATTTTTATACACATCAGCCTGTGACAAGCATGCACAATCTTGCCCCTGTATGTTACTGGCAATTTAAATGGAAAACTGTCCCCATTAGTCTCAGACCAGGACTGTGAAATCTCAGGAGATGGGAAACACAAGTCAGTATGAACAAAGTACAAGGGAGACGTGTCAAGTAATTTGGTAGAGCCTTTTTGAATTTCAGACTATCATGCTGAACAAAACAGGCCCAGTTTGCCATGTTTTATGTAGATTCAGGGTCTGATTCTCTCTCCGTTGCCTTTTATTGTCATTACATGTACTACGGTACACTTCCCAGCTGAGTTGGGGACCTCACTGTTGGAGGTCCTGGGCACACAGAGAAAGAAACCGTGCCTGCCCTTTAGGGCCACGTCCATATGAGCAGGGGCTTGGGTCTGCAGTAGCACAAGCAGTAGCTGCACAAATTTGTGCTGCTGCTTTATGCTGCAGTGCAAGCGGGGACTGGCCCAGGGCTGCCTGCTCCCTCGTCTCCATGCCCTGCGGAGCCCCGTGCTGAGCCACCCTGCACCCAGCCAGCTACCCTCTGGCAGGCTGGGGCGCGGCGTGCCTCGAGACGGGGAAGCAGGCAGCCCTGGGCTGGCGGGTCCCCCGTCTCTGCATGCTTCAGCTCAAGGGCTCCAGGGTGCCTCAGTGTGAGGACTACAAAGTCACAGCACATGGCACTACAGAGCACTTTGCACTGCTTTTTCTTTTTTTCCCCCGGGGGAGGGGATGCTATTGGAAGACCCCAGTAGCAAATTTTGCCCCAGCACTGCAAATTAGCAGCACGGGGCACAGTTTAACGTGCACCACGTGCGGTTTGTGGCACGACAAGGAGGTTTGCAGTGCCACAAACCACATGTGCCTACACATCTGGATCTTGCCTAGGAGTCTAAATGGAGCAAGGACTGCAAGAAAGGAATACAGCCTGGAAGCAGAGTGAAGAATGCAGTGCTGAGCAGATACATTTTGGGGAGGCTGCTCCCCCCAGCACATTAGCTGTGTAATCCTTTTAACACCTTGCCAAGTGAGCACAGGACACACGATGTTATAACAGCACCATTTTGCACTGTAAATGACTACATCAAGTACAGGGAGGTGGAAAAAACTCACCCGCCGCCTTTTCAGAAGAACAGAACGGCCTGGCTTTGGAGAGTCGGTCTCACATTATCTAGCCACAGCGTGGAACAGTGTAGCTGGCATCCGGAGCTGAAGAGCAGAACTGTGACTTCAAGACACTGCAACCTACACTACTCTAATTTAGGTGACAGCAAACATGACTTTGTCATTTCAGTAAACACAATTCTCGTGTAATCACCTAACTACCAGAAGTGGGGCTTCAATACTTGTGATAAAATTACAAACATGGCAACGCTGGGAATATGGGTCAGCAGCCTACTTCTGAAGCCAGATGTGTCAGATGGGACTAGCCGCCTGCAACATGAAGGAGACTGATAGAAATGGAGGGAGATAATCAGGCTCAGGAATTAACATTAAAATTGGAGTTAAGAACGAGTATCTCCCTGATGAAAGAATTTCGCCATTACAGATAAATCATAATCACATTTGTAATTAAGGATTCCAAGTCCCATAACTACAAGGTGGCACTATATTACTATGATCCCCATTAAAAAGCATAGACAGGCAGAAATTCTATACGATATATTATATTTATAAAATATATTATATATAAAAGATCATGTTTATTTTTATTTTTGTATACACACACACACACATGTATACACATTTCATCCCACAAAAATATTCTTTTTAAGTAGCTCAGCGTAACACTAACTGCACATTGGTTTTGTCCCATTCAGCTTCAAAAAATCCACAAGTACCCTCTGACCAAGTCGCACAGTTCAAGTTCTAGTATCTCATAGATGGATACAGCAATATCTCTTTAAACTTTAAATATTTAGCTTGGTGTTTAAAATTAATGCTGGAAAATTAAAAAGAACCTTGCGACACCTCCAGTGCAAATTCTCTCCTACAAAAGTCCCAATTTTAACAGCCCAGATCTCAGGAACTACTTCTCTAACTTAATGAGCCCTGGCAGCCATTCAAATTAAACACTCTATTGTGCAAGGAGCTAATTATGCTGAGATTAAACCCAGAGAGTAAGAGGGACATTTACTGTACTTCTAGCAATTAGAACAGCTCTCAGTACTGGAGAATACAACTTGTATTTTGTAATTTTGAAAGATGTCACTACTAATCCAATAAAAAAATTGCACATGCATGCACATGCATACAAGATTGATTTAATTTTTATAACATTTTGCAACCGCTTCCATCCCTTTAGTCGCTCACAAAATATCCTCATCACTTCATGTCACTTGTTTTACACTTTCTCTCCTATATCAGGCAGTTCAGACTATACTCAACATATTCATGTGTCTTAATCCCTCAAATATTTTTCTGAAAGGCAATTAAGCAGTAAATTCTCTCTTCCCCTGACAAAATATAAGGAAAGAAAGTATATTTGCTCATTCAGTGTCCTGATTTGTGGTGATGGTAGTCTTTCTGGACTTCAGGAAGGCCTTCGACACTGTCTCTCACCCCATTCTCATTAAAAAACCAGGAGATTGTGGTGTTGATGCCTATGCAGTCGGATGGGTCCCCAATTGGCTGGAGGGCCGCACCCAGAGAGTGGAGGTGCACGGGTCATTTTCGACCTGGAGGGATGTGGGCAGTGGGGTCCCCCAGGGCTTGGTCCTCGGACCCGCACTGTTCAACATCTTCATCAGCAACTTGGACAATGGGGTGAAAAGCACCCTGTTCAAATTTGCAGATGACACTAAGATGTGGGGAGAAGTGGGCACGCTAGAAGGGAGGGACAGGCTGCAATTGGACCTAGACAGGTTACAGGGGTGGGCAGATGAGAACAGGATGGATTCAACACTGACAAGTGCAGGGTGCTGCACCTGGGGAGGAAGAACCAGCAGCAGACCTACAGGCTGGGGAGCTCCCTTCTCATCAGTGCAAAGGCAGAAAAGGATCTTGGAGTCATTATTGATGCCAAAATGAACATGGGCCAACAGTGTGGGGACATGGTCAGGAAGGCCAACCGCACCTTGTCATGCATCCACAGATGCATCACAAGCAGGTCCAAGGAGGTGATGCTCCCCCCCTATGCAACACTGGTCAGGCCGCAGCTGGAGTACTGCGTCCAGTTCTGGGGACCGCACTTCAGGAGGGATGTGGACAGCATGGAGAGGGTCCAGAGGAGGCCACCCGCATGATCCAGGGACAGCAGGGCAGGCCCTACGAGGAGAGGCTACGGGTCCTGAACCTGTTCAGCCTCCACAAGAGAAGCTTCACACAGTTTCTTAAAATCTGGGACACTAAGGAAATTCGCACTGACTTAAGGCTGAGAGGGGATCTGGTGGCCATCTATAAACTAGTCAAGGGGGACCCACAGGCAATGGGAGAGTCCCTGTTCCCTGAGCACTACTGGGAGTAACAAAGAATAACGGCCATAAGTTGATGGAGAGTAGGTTCAGGCTGGACATTAGAAGGCACTACTTCACAGTCAGGGCGGCTAGGATCTGGAACCAACTTCCAAGG
>NW_005841934.1:1944996-1947364 GCF_000455745.1 Alligator sinensis
GGGGAAGGACACGACTCGCAGCTGCTGCAGCCTGGCCCCCTGCTCCCTGCAGCCCCTGCTTCCCCACTGGCCCTGCCTACAGCCTTTGTTACAGCCCCCCCCATTAGGTTCAGCTGAAGTTTACCTTGCTCTCTGCTGCTGGTCTGCCCCCACCACTTCCCCAAACTGTGTCTGCCTCCCCCAAACCATGCCAGACCCCCACCCCGTACATGTCCCACCTGCAGCCTCAGGCCCCCTACACCACCCTGCCACCTTCCACTTTCCTGCTGCTTACCCTAATGGTAATGGTCTGCTGAAGTTGCAAGCATGCAGCTAAGATCACACTCAATGGGAGCTCTCAGTGCTCCATTCAGTAGCACATCCAAGAGGAGGACCTTGGACATAAAGTTAGATGCAAATGAAGAAAGTTAGCCATAAACTTAAGATGCAAATGAAAAAAGTTAAACTTTAGAGTTAGCCATCACTCATACTGCCTCACAGAAATTGCTTGAGGCCGACAAACATTGGGTCCTTAACAGTTTGGTGGCAGAAGTGTACCCTGCTCTTGGGAATGCCTTATGGCAGGCAGCCTCCTAGGACATTTCCCAGCAAAGCCAGCAATCCCAGGGGCACTGCTCTGGCACAAGTTTCACCGTACTACTTTCTCTCCACCAGCTTACTGTTCCTTTAGCCTCACTGACCTCAGTGGAATTGCAGGGGTGCAAATCAGCCCAGAAACTAGCTCGGTTTTTGCAAGCAACATCTAACTTAAGCAAGCTGCTACAGCAGTGGTTCGCAGCTGTTGAGACTCAAGGTACCCCCCCAAGGTAGACTCGGGACAGCCCTTAGACAATGCCAGCCAGCTCTTACTTTTCCCTTGTTTTTTTTTGACTACAGAAAAATGATAGAGCAATTCTTCCGTTGCAAAGAACGCAGAAAGACCACAGCAGGTCAGAATACTTCTGACACTATGGATTCCTATTTGAAAGCTCTGGGCTAATCCAGTGAATCATGCTTGCACACCTAATAGCGCGCACACTGTATGGCACTCTGTGGCATCCTTGAAAGGATCTCAAGGCACCCCAGGGTGCCGCAGAGAGCCACATAGACCCGGTGTGTCCTGGTTCAGAATGACCGAGCTCAAGTATTTGGGGACAAACCGACGCTGCAGTTATTAAATGGAACTTGCAGCAAGCAAGATAATCAAAGCACAGGCAGTTATTGGTGATTATTAGTATGGCACCTCAGTCAATCAACAAACTACGTTTAAGCCCATTGTGCTACAGCCATTTCATAATTAACTGCTTAATGCAAATGCTTTTAGTAGGAGAAATCGGCACGGAGGGGTAATTGTTTTCATTAAAAAAAAAAAAAAAGAAAATATTGCATGAGAAGGCAAAGAATGGAATGGGGAAACATAGCAACAAATTCATTTTAAACACATTTTGCAAGTTCCTAAGTTGTTTTCTCTTCCTTGCACAGCTTTGTACTGGGTACTAAACAGATGTGTATCATTCAATTTACATAATCTCATTCCATTTATGAGAAAGATTCACCCCCTGAAGAAGTGGCCCTTTAGACCACGCTCTTCAGTAGTATTTCCATACCAAAAATGTAGCAATTTTCCTTTCATGTGTATGCATTTAGCAGCTTTCTGCAATTTCAAATTTCTCTTAATACAATAGGTAGAATTCAGAATGACACATTCAAATACAACAGCATCTGCATAAAACAAAATCCTGATTTCTGTTCCACCAATGGATCAGGCCAACAGAAGATGATGATGATTACAAATAATATTTTAGTTCTTGCTGCAGGTTGGCAGCATTTTAATTTAATGTGTTTAAAAAACAATCCAAATGGATCTAGACCTGTTGGATGGAAAGCCCATTCCACTACCAAGGGCTTTTTCAAAATCTAGACTCAAAATGTTGTTGATTGCTTGCCTAAATTGCAGTGATGAGAAAAAAAAAATACTAAAAAATTCTTCCTTGTCCCTCTCAATCACTAAATTAAACATTTTTATGAAAAGTTTATCATCTCGATTCAAGAAGAGACTAGGTAGTTGACAAATGAATCTCACTGAATCTTTGTTTGATTTAAGAGAGTTCACAGATGAACAGAATGGTCCAGAAGAGTATTCGTTTTTTGATTATGTTGCAAAAGCTTTTGTAAATACAGGATGCTTTTGGTGAAAAAGGATTTGCAAAAGTCTCATAAGTTCTTCCAGCACAGGTGCTCTGCCTGCATGAATATACCATTTAACTCTGGAAACCTTCACAGATGTTCTGATATTTTTCCAAAGCTCCAGTTTTTCTTGAAATTTCTTACTCTTATGATTTAATCTTAACTGGATATTTTTTAATTACCAATATAGATACTCAGGATT
>NW_005841934.1:1947374-1955824 GCF_000455745.1 Alligator sinensis
GTTCTAAATCTTTTATTAACTCCTTTGTGGAGGTTATTAGTTTCCTTGTTTCATTCAATAATTCAACATTTGCACATTAACTCTCTTCTTAATTATCAAGCAAGAAACTTTTCTGTTTTATTCCCCTACCAGCACCATTCATATGCACTTGCATTAATACATTTTAATGCTTTTTTTCCTCTTTCCAAAAGCTAATTGTCTATCTTCTTGTGTGGTAGCATTTAAGTAATTGAGTATTCTCATCTCTCTACTATTTTTTCTCTAATTTTGGGGAGAGGGCGTAAAAAATTATCTCGTTCTCTTTCTTTTTCATTTCCCCCATATGAATATTCTATGTCACGCCTGATGACTAAATCAAATGCTACCCAATAAATTATGAGCGATTTTCCTATATTAGCATTTGTCTCTTCAAAGAGTTTAATTTTCCCTTTCATCATTTTTCTGAATTTTTTGTCTTTGAGGGAAAGGAAGTTAAAGGCCCGCCTTCCCGCACAACTTATCCCTGGATCCATCCTCAGCTCTCCAGTTTAATCCCGTTTCCAGTTCCAAGGAGGGAATGATGTGCCGCAGGTGAGAGATGCTAGCCGTGGCGCTCAATGCGAGACTGAAGGTGCTCAGATACTACAGTGACAAGTGCTACACGAGCGCCTGGGTCAAACAAGAGCGCAATACACTGAAACATGAATCAGAGAGGGCATGGCATGGATATTGCCTATTCAAAGGTCTTTGTCCTTTCTGCACACCTGCCTAGATGTAAGACTTTCCCGAACATTTCTATTGCCTCTCAGTTTTTTCTAAATGCCTAGGAGTCATTTGAGGAGTAATCTAAATGATATCATGGAGCAAGGTTAAAGTCTTCCGCAAATAAATATTAGCTCAATAGCTCAGTAGACTGAGAGTATAAATCACCAAAGAGGCATGGTACCTCTCCCTGTTTGAGTATAAATATAATCTCCCCTGAATTTATTAGTGATATTAGGATGCACCATCACATTGTAGCCATTATTTATTCATTTTTAATTTGAATAGGGCGGAAATTAATTTGCCAATAGTACCAACTCCTTGAACATTAGCTGATCTGCCTGCTAAAAGAACTCAAAGGATCCATCCTCTTTTCAGTCCATTAGCAAAGTCTTTATTTAGATGCATATCTTACCTGGAAATTATCTCCACACACTATATTGGCTCACGTTCTCCCTTCTCCAGAAGTGTTGTAAAGGTAAAAAGTCAAGTGCACATACCGCTGCTGGGAAAACCTCACTCCAAGGGCCTGATCCCATGAAGACTTCACCATAAATGAACCCTTCATCTGCTCAGAGACCCACAGCAAAATCTGTGGAAATCCTAAGTGATTCAGGTCACCTTTACTGTTTCAACTAGCTCATTGAATCCTATCTAGTACTACTTCTGGAAACATTTATTTTGCCACCCACTGCCATTAACAGTGAGTTTCCTGAGCTTTGGGGGGATTTTTGTTGGATGAATGAAATAGAGCAAATATTTATAGAGCAAATACATTTACACATGTGTTTGCGCTGTGAAAAGCATCAGTCCTTTGTCTGCTTACAGTACTCTGATAAATTTAATCCACGCTGTTCACAGTCCAAAATTTAAATGGAAAAACCCAAAGACCGTTCACAACACCATCAATGCTTCCTGGCACACCAGTGCTCAGAACAGAGACATGTGCCCGATTCAAAAAATAAATGAGGAAAAGGGGACTTGACAACTGAGAGAGACGGTCTTTGTACAACTCTAGAAACCTAGCTGATGCTATGAAACTGCTATATCATTGCCTTGTTGTATGTGGAGTTAGTAGGAGCTGCGCTGCATAAAGCCCAAGCCGGGCGCACCAATAGATGGTTAAACCTTCCTTAATGGTTCCCATACAAGCAGGGACACCTTGGGGAAGTGAAATATGGCTGAAACCTAGTCAGCCCAGGCAAACTCATCTGCAGCAATGGGTTTTGGCACAGTGGAATCTCCCCAGAAGCAGAACAAAGAGGTGTTCACACCAGGTCTTAAAGCCCCTTTGTACAGCACATTTCCCATGCCAAGCAGCAGCACGCTTACCCATGCCCTACTGCTGAGAGTGCGCACTAATCAACCCGCCTGCCACGCCACGTGAATGCAACTAGGAGGCAGCATGCAGGGAAGCAGCGTGGCGTGTCGGGAGTACACCGCTGCCTCGCATGGTATGCTACGGTGCCACAGGACATCTAGCAGATGGAAGATACAGTGATCAATTCAGGTTAAAAAGGGTTTGTTTGTTTTTTAAATAAAGAAAAAAATAACACCAAGGTACTAATAAGACCTGGGAGATGGTGGAATCTCCTTCCCTTGGACTCTTTAAATCAAAACTAGGTACATGTTAACTCAAGCTATTGAGCTTGATGCAAGAGCAGGGGATTATAAGACCTATGCAATGCAGGAAATCAGGCTACAGGATAGTACCTGTGGCCTTAACATCTGTTAAATCTAGGAGATGTTGTAGCCAAATCTTCACTAGCTGTTTTAACAACAGAGCTTCACCCAGATTTCAGAGGAGCTACAACAATATACAACTCCAAAGAAACTTATTCATTCTTCCTACTTGCAAACTGAATTAAACTGGCAGGTGAACAAAAAAAAATAGCTGCAAAAAAAATGGTGCACAGTTCACCGGATGAGTCACAGAAAACAACCTAATGCACACGCGTTCTTGCTTTCGAGATACATGGTCATAATCCATTTACTGAAAGAAACTCCAGGACAAGGCTCTCTCATGCAACCACTGTCAAATGCCCAGCTAAACCAAACCTCTCAAAAATTTACCGTTCTGTAGATGGAGACATTTAATTACCATCACGCTCTTGCATAGCATTCAGGTCCGAAGCATGCTTTGTTTTTAATTACTGATGAGATTAGGTATGACTTGCACAGACTGATTTTATATATAAGCCGTACTGAACCCCTTCTGGCTTCTGACTGTTCCCATATATATAACATTATATAAAAGACATGCCAAGTCTTCCCACCCATCCTTTAATCAGAAATGCAACAGAAAAATACTTCAGTGGAAATCCCATCAAGAGACACATTTTACAACTGAGTGTGTTTGGTTTTTTTATTTAAAACTAGACCATCATTTTAAGGAAAATTTATCTACACTTCCTTGTTAAATAGTTTACCTGATCAGCATGCACTGTGTACAACATACACATGTAACCTAAATAAATCCATCAAACTGGAAGTAAATTATGAACTAGCAATATAATTGAAACAATCTTTAATTTAGGTCTCTGACTGAAAAATGTAGAGTTCACCACTCAGAGCAAGCCTGTGGCTCTTTGGTGCCGTGTAAAAGGGCTAGAGAAGTGCTACTGGGCAATATAACCACCTAGGAGAGGATTTGCTCAGCACGGCCACTACAGAAGATGTTTCTAAGGTTGCCGTCCGAGGACCCTCTCCAAAAAGGTGGTGGGAGAGAGCGGTCAGAGAGGAGGACGCAACCTATGGTGCAGTGGAAATTCTGGGCAAGCCAAGGAAGGTTTCTATAACTCAAACAGGCTCCAAGAAACTTCCCTCGCGTTCCCTCTCTCCACTTCCCAAGACAACTGAGGAATGAAATGGCACCAACATGCTAAAAAGCCTCCTACGTTAAACTTCCTACCTCTCCCACAGGCTGACAGTGACTGTCTTGAAAGGTTGTTAGTGACCTGTAAATCAATATAACACTTGATTCTTGTTTTCGCTGTGCAGAGTATTATATTTTTTGACTCCTGATGGCAAAAAAGTATAAAACAAAAGAAACTGAAACAAACTCACCACGGCAAACCTTTAACGCTAGCAGTCCAGTCATTCTCTACGCACACCCAATGCTGTGTACACGTCCTTTCTATTGATACATATGCATGTAAATGCACAATACATACACCCAATGCTGTGCAAAATGCCAGCTCCTGGTCTCCCGCACCACATGAGCTCTCCCACCCCAATCCACATCTCATTTTCTGTAAAAGGAAATATACCCAGTGATTTCAGCAGGCAACACATTGCTTTCTGTACACCTTGCACTTATGGCTCTTGGCAAAGCGCGCACCTGCAACACTGTGCACCACTTCAGTACCGATGGGAGCAGCGGTGACAGGTGGACAGGGTAGTAGACAGGCCCCTGGCAGATGTTGTATTGGTCGCACGCTGCATGCAGGCACTGGGCATAACATGCCAGATGTTAAGCCACTTTATCCTGGATAAAAATGGAGGATCAGCCACAAAGCACTTGCTTGTTGAAACAGCTGTGACTTTAACATTATCCCACAATAATTTTAATGTGTGACCAGTCAACCTATTAGAATTTGTTGTGCAATATTTGCATATAGTGTGCAACAAGTGCAACATCTGCCAGGAACCTATGGCACTCGTATATAAAATACCCAGCACTTCTGTCCTGTTGATCACAAAGAACTTCCTGTTGTAAGGTAAAAACCATTTTGTCCATTTTACAAATGGGAACAACAAGGTAGAAAACAGAGAAGTAAACTAAGCAAGCTAAGCAACCAAGCTACTCCCAACCTACTACCCTGTCCACTAGTCAACGTGGCTCCCATCCACATTTAAGTGGTTCACAGTTCAAGGCACACACTCTGCAGGCCGGCAATTTGCACCTCTATTGGACACCCTTTAATTCTTCCATTAAAAAAAATACACTTTAAGAGTGTATTATTCCAGCTTTTTCTAACCACAGAGCCTGCAGGTCAGAGTGTATTGCCTTATGGAGGCTATTTGTACTTAGCAACCTAATATCTGGATTTGTGTCTCGCTGATGGCACCCAGTCAGTACGTTTTGCTTGGTTCACAGCAGTACTACCTTGCATGGCTAAATCAAGGTAGGTGCCACTGCGCAGAGAGAAAATCTATTTTTCTTTTCAAAAAGCAAGAAAACCCACATATCTGCTGCATCAAACAGAGACAGAAACAACAAGGTTCCGGAAATGCAGACAGGGGTGCTAGAAGATGTGATATATTATCATTCACCTCATTATTTCCCAGCAGCATGCACTTCTTTTTAATAGTTTGGGCATATTTGAAGAATCAGCACTTTTCTAGGTAAATTAATGAATAGAATAGGGAAGTACTTTGCACTTTGTTTCCTTTTATTAACTAAAACGTATGATTGTTTTCATTTGCTCATTAAAATAAAAACTGTAGTGCCCTCCAAATCCCATTTTTTTTAACTAAGTTATGAAATGATTAAAGTCCTTTCTTACAGGTTACTCTGTTAGAGCCAATATATTCTTGAAATACACAAACCTATGATAATCCAGTTAAAACAGAGCCACAAGTGTATGGTCATAAAAATTTACTGTCCATGAAGTATCTGAGTGCTGGCCTTTTATGCACGACCATGTTATCTGTATACACAGAGAGGGCAAAGATGAAATTTTACAGCTGGTCATGCATATATTTTATCAATGATTAGCCAAAAAACTTAATATAAAAAGGCATTATATAAAATGCAGGCATGCACACATGCACACTTTAAAAGCAGCCTTTTACAAGGTCATCAGTTATGACAAGGTTGTTGCACTATTGCACTACTAGTGCAACAACATATGATGCGATACCTTGAAAAGCTCCATTGCAAAAACAGAGGGACTTGCACCTTGCAAGGACACACTGGACCATTCAAAAGGGGGGCGATTTGGGGTTTTATTTCCCAGACAAACACTGTGCTAATGGCCAGGCTTGTCCAGCTACATGTCTTTTCCATGGAGATTACAAATAAAGATGCATAACTCGTGCCTCATTTTTCATTCAACTCTGTACGACTATCCTCCTAATGCAAACTCTTGTTAGGCCTCTCAGATCCCATAAACCTGTTAATGCCCTATTTCCATGTTCCTCCTTTCCCCGTGCCAGGAAAAAAAAAATTGTGTTAGTGGATTACGGGGTGCTTGGAAAGCACTTCAAGGGGGCTAGAACAACAATTGTTTTAATATGAGCTATAGTAAGGATCACCAGAGCACAGCTAATACAGGCTGAAATTAAACCTTAAATTGAAGACAAAAAAAAATTCCAAATCCTTTTATCCACTCCATGAATTGCCACCCAGTACACAATTTTGTCCCGAAAAACAGACTCTCAAAATTAACATTACTGTATAATGAATCATAGTGAAGGCAGCACATGTCAGGCGAGCTAGATTTTCCATCTCTGAAGAAAGGCAGCTGTCTTTGGAGCAAAACCCTTTGGGCAGAGGACAACAGCTTGAGCAAAAAGCAGAGCTTCCAGGAGTGTTTGTCTAACTTCATTAGAAGAGTTAACTGAATTCTCAGTTATCCGAGGGTAATGAATACACTTGTGTCCCTGCTTAGCTACTTAATGATTCAGATTATTCTGGCAAAAATATTCCGAGCAAAGGTTGACTAAATGTTAATCCATTAGGTAGAAATTACTTAATCGGTAACCCCAATGTTATTGGGTAATGGATGATGTCATCCTCTGACATAAGAACTAGAGGACTAGGGTTATGTAGGATTGATTACAATGCTCAGGATACTAGGAATAAACGATAGGCAACTTGTGGTCAGCAAAGAAAGATTTTTTTCCTAACTAGAACATGAAGAGGCAGACAAAAAAGTAGAAAAGTGTGTATGTGTATATGGCTGTGAAAGAAAGATCATGTTTTGCTCTAAGACACATTAATTATCCTCTGTGCAGTGGTGTGACAATCAGTGAGTCATGGGTACAAACCTTTATATGCAAGATGAGATTATATATTAGTTACGCTTCAATGGCTCTAAACTTTATTGACTTGATGTTATTTATTTTTACAGGAGATCTTGAGGAAGCCCATGCAGCCGCTTCCAAGCCAGCCTGAGTCGGTGGGGCCACGCAGAAATTCACAGTGGCTCGGAAACACTCCTCTACCCTCTGCTGGCAGCGAAGAGATCGCACCAGCTTGGTTTCACCCTTGCTCAAAGCTCAAGTTTATGAGAACCCAGGCAGCAAAACTGCAATACAAGGTTCATCCAATGTAGACAGTGCAAAACCCCTACCTTGGCTGGTCGCGGTAGGGTTTGGACAAAACCCACCGCACAGAAATATATGCCTATGCTGCTGTTCTTCTCATGTCCTCGTCATGAATTAGATGTTTTTTCAGAGTCCGAGATTGCGATGCAAAGGTATTTAGCGGATTTGCTGGAATCGGACAGAGCCGCGATGTGAACACTTCTGCTATGGCCATTACGGCAGTCGACAGGCAGAGCTGACCTGCACAGGGGTGAAAGGGCCAGGCAGCCCTCTGCTCACACCTTCTCTTATGCTAGCTGAATCCCAGAGACTGAAACATCTGCAAACGCTTTCTAAATTACAGCGCTATTTCCACTATTGCAATCCCAACTTGGGGATTTGTTTGACTGTGCAAGTATTTAACTGCACACATATGCCTTCTAAGTCTCTCAAGGCTGGGTTAAGCTCAGTTTGACCTGAACCTTATGGGGTTTTTATTTGGCATTTTTTAAGCATAAGTCAGGGATAATTATCCTTTACAAACACCGTCCCATTCAGATTCCTAAGCATCAGTACAGCTGTCAAACTATATAAATAAACTAGATTTCCTGATCTTGGTTCCTATATATTCTAGCAGGCGTATTCGTGATTAAATGGCAAAAAACAATCAAACCTCCAAAGCCTCAACTAAGCAAAGCAAGGGATAAAACCCATCTTATACACCATAAGTGAAAATGGGGAAAGAAAAGAATGCCTGCTCACAATTCTAATTACTTTCAAATCTTACTTCAGACACAGCTAGAGAGGCTTTAAGCAAGCGCTTGCCTTCCTGGGGAAGCTCACTGACATGGGAAAATCCAGAGTGCCATCGTAGTATCACTACACATCTAGTAGAGTTACACTCCCTGCACAGACTCACCTATTTGTAGTCACAGTAAGCTAAGCTAAAAAGGCCATCGATATTCTGAATAGGGGAACTAGATGAGCAGCAGCAACTACTGCAGCATAATTAAGTCTGTACAGCTCCGCCAGGAAATTTCTCTGCGTGGACAAGCCCTTAGTATGCTTACTGACTCTTTCCAAGTCCAGCTATCCAGATGTAATGGATATGCAAAGGTTGGCTCCAAATGCAGCAAATCATCAGCTCACAGGTTCTTGCTTCCTAAATGGTCTCCTCCCCCTCCACCGGAATAATCTTCAAAAAAAAACCACGGACCAAGCAAATATTCCATAGGATCGAGTGAGCAACTTCAACAATCAAGTTTTTCCCCAAGCATTTGCTAGGGATTCCTTGCCTCTCAGACATCTGTCTATAAGACAGACATCCTCCCGCACAGTGGTCTCCAACCTTTCTACGGTGAAGATCACTTTTTCAAGTAAAGGGTGATCCAGGATCAACCGCGCCGCCCTCCCCCCCGCCCTTCCCTCACCCAACAAGTCATGGCGGGGGGGGGGGG
>NW_005841934.1:1956060-1967552 GCF_000455745.1 Alligator sinensis
GGTCCAGGATCAACCGCACCGCCCTCCCCCCCGCCCTTCCCTCACCCAACAAGTCAAGGGGGGGGGGGGAGGATTGAGGCCCCCTTAGTGCGGGAGGGGGGCAGGGGCGAGCGGGGCCCCAGCCAGACAGCTCGTCCAGGCATGCAGGAGGGCTCCCACCACTGCATGTACCCCAGCGGAGGCCTGGGGGGCACATGCCCCTCCCGATCTGTGCACAGGGGGCACATGCCCCCCAGGCCTCTGCCAGGGTGTGTGTACCTGCTGAAGCTCCCCCCACACCTGGACAAGCCCCCTGGGCTCTGGTCCTCCCCCAGCCCAGCCCAGCCCAGCCCAGCCAGGACCCCACTCACCTGGTGGGGGGTGTGTGGAGGGGGATCGACCCACTCACCCAGCCTGGCCCTGACACAGGAGGCGCACAGCTCAGCTCAGACACGTGCGTCCTGTCGCTCCTAGACTACATCCCAGCTGCTCCCAATCACGGAACCTCTGACAGTCGATCTCAGTCGGGGGGTGGATGGAACTAGCCCCCCCAGACTGAGATTGACTGCAAGGGCTCCCTGATTGACCGGTTGGTGACCACTGCTCTAGTGCATCCTCTAGGATGAAACCTCAGTTCCTCCTATGATACGACAGAGGAAGCAGAGATAGAAGCCCTACGCTACCTGACCGTGAACGGCAAGAAGATTGGGAAGCAAAACAGCTTCGATGCCTGATGCTGAAATCAGGCTGCTGAACTTGCTCCAAATTTATGGTAGCATGACTAAGAGTGGAATTGGACCATTATCTCCATTTTTAGAGTTCTTGGAGTGGTGTAGTAGGTATTGGGCTGTCTGCCACAGACCTTATTTGTTAGGAAGGGCTTATTTCTCTCATAAACCATATGAACCAATTTTACTAGCCTGAAAAATAATTATACGGGTTTGCGTACTTCTGAAGCCTGGGAGAAAATGATGTGTTTGCTGTCAATTTAGAAATTAGGCCTTTTGTTTTATTTTATTTTGCTTTGAGTATAAAGCCATTAGATGCCTAAAATTAAATAAAACGGGGTGTTTTTTTCTGAGAGCTGTTTAAAATATTTTAATGTATTTGTCTTACTGCTTCATTAATCCATTTCTAATTCATTTTGCAGGTTTAGTCAACAGCTGTGTCTGATGTAAACTACAAATCTGGATAAAATTAAAGCCTCTAAACTAATAAATCAATGTATTTTCAAAGACAAAAAAATATACGTGGTCTTCTGATATTTTACACCCCAGTGGCTTATTATTTATTTTACCTGAACACATGAAAGACAAGAACAGTAACTCTTCTATGCTGCATTTAAAAGAACAAAAATGGGAATATGGTATTAATATTTCACACACAAAGTCACTTGCCATATATTGTTCTTTCTTTAGAGAGAGACAGGTCCTCTCTTGCAAGCTTTTGCATGGGGTTTTCTGATTAAGCAGAAACTGCTGAATTAGTATTAGTATTATCAGTAGCCTTAGAATTAGTATTAATCATAGCTCCTCCTGAAAGCCATTTATGAGCATATCCTGGATTTCAAAGGATGAACTAAATATCTGCAATGAAAAGTAGATGGAGCTCGTGTAAGCATTGTTTTAATCAAAAACATGACAAGAAACAAATCTGTTCTTCATTCAGCTTAAATAAAGCTATTAGAGGTAAGGCTCCCTTTGCACCTTGGTTGCTTCATGCATGCGTACGCATCGGCACCCCACACATGCCATTTTTGTGCCTGAAGGTGCTCTGAAGTACAGCGTAGCCGTCCCCTTTGAGCACACACTTTCCGAGTCAGTGCTGTCCTGGCGTGCTGGTTTTCATGCGCCGAGTTAAGATACTTCAGTCGGAGCTGCATCTCCCACCCTCTGCTATAGGATTAACTGTGGAGTTGCATTATGGGCCAATTTAGGAAATGTTACACTAATTGAGTATGCAGGCACACGCTCTCCCCATCTCTGATTAATTAGCACCACTCTAGGTCTTCACATCAATCTTGTGAAAACCACTGTGACTGATCTTGTCTCACTTGGAGCTGAAAATTACTTTGCCAATAGCATAACATAATACTTTTGGTATAAACAACAACAAAGACAGGCCAGCCTCTTTGGTGGCCCCATCATCATTTCTTTTATGTTGCACATTTCTCCAGTGCTTTTGAAGACAAAAGGACAGGACTTTACGAACAGCAGCCAAATGCAAGGCAGTAAAATTAAGTTAGCATATATGTGGCCTAAAAGGCTTATTTTTCTAATGAAATCTTTGATCAAAGTGGCGGTGGTGCTTTTTAGGATCACTTCAAGGATCACTTGTACCAAATTCTATTCTCCCCTGCGACTAGGAAAATCTGCTGCCACAAACAGCTTGGGAACAAAATTTGCAGGAGTTACTGTTCACATGTGGCTCCGACAGCTCTCGCAGCATGCCCAAGGGCCACATTGGGCTATGTGAGATATCTGCTTCTCAGCTGTTGTACTATTGCTATTTTTTTCTGGAAAAAGGCTTTTTCCTCTTGCCCTCCCTCCAGCAGCTCTTAATGGGCTAAGAAATGCCTCTCTTACACATGGTCTTTTAGGCTAGGAACAGAAGTTACACGTAAACCAGTTTAAGTGATCAGAAACTGGTTTAAACCTGTAACAGAACAGAAGTTCAATGAAAACCTGATTTAAGATAAACTTGGTTGAATGTAGTATCAGACCTAACTGATCTGGGTCAGACTGGTTCATGGAACTTCTATCCCACACCCCTTCCTGGTTTAAGTTAAACCAGAGTCCCCCCTCCCCCACACCACTTACTGTTTAAGCAAGGATCCCCTCCCCCCACCAACAGCACGGACCCCAGCTGGCATCTGGTCACAGTCACGCCACCCCATGCTAGCTAATGCTGAGAGGTGTCTATGTGTGTGTGTGTCTCCAATTTCACTGGAACAAAGGCAGACAGAACAGTATGTGTTCGGGGCTTTTTGGAGCTAATCAACAGGTCAGCTGGTAACGTCCCTCCGTGCTTCCTTAAAAATGCTTTGCAAAAAGCTGTTTAAGAGGATCTTGAACTAATGAGAGAAAGTCTTTGTTTTCTTGATGGGCTGATAAGCTTTGTGTTCTGATAAGCTCCCTACTGGCTGCTGGTTTGCTGTCAGTGTTCAACAAGGGACAGAGAGAGGTGTGACAAATAACCGGGTTTGCAATGAATGCAGTGCCTATCAGTTTGCTGCAGACAGGATGAAGAAGCAGGGAGAAGGAGATTGAAAAGCTCAGTATCATCAGATGCATGCAGTTCACACAAGCAATCTTCCCTTCCCCTCGCCCTTTGCATCAGAGTGCTAGCCAGGGGCCAGGGTCTGGCAACACTGCCTGCCCCATGAGAAGCAAGCAGGGGGGAAAAGCCTAGCAAGGGCTGCTTCCCCCTCCCACTCCAGGCACACCCTGGCTGGGGACTGTGCAGGCCAGGATGGGGGTTTAACCCCCTCCCTAATCATAATGTCCTGCCAGGGCCTGGACATGCCCCCACCCCGGCTCAGCACAATAGAGGGGAAGGGAGGGCTTGCTCTAGCACCCTCCAGCTTCTAGCCTGATCCACTGCAGGCATGTGCCTGCATTTCCTGTATCAAAAGTGAATGCCTATCCACTTGCAAATCTGTTCAATCTCTGCAGGTTAGACTCACCTGCAGAGACTGAATCAATTCAAGCTCGGGCTTTTTGAATGTCTGTCCCTAGCCTTAGTGCTGACAAGTCCGATGACCAATCCAACAAATGTCAGTGTCATTCTTCATCTCCACCTCGATGTCAGGCCACGTGTGAAATCTCCAGACTGGGCATCCCTCCTGGCCTAGTCTGCTTTTATCATGCCTACCGTGAAACAAAGAATTTCTGTCTCACACCACATGCGACATGCTTCTGTTCCCGTAATGTTACACATTAAGCTTTCTGAAAAAGGAAATCAACCCAGATTTCAAAGGCCATGTAGCCTTACTTCAAATTCATTTGCTGGTTTCACCCAGAGTACCAAGCTCCTTACACTGTGTGCTTCCAAGCAAGCCAGCGAGAAAGGTTTCGTCTCTCATGCCAGGCTCTCTTTTTGCAGTCCCTAAGCAAGAGGGGGAACCTGCACATGGATCTACCCTGCGAAAGGAAATGAAAGAGAAAGAACTGCAGAGCAGAAGGAAGTTTGTGGTTTCTCAGAGCAGAGGACCTGATTTCTTCCTGCAAAAGTGGGTGCAGTTTTAATATGAAGAGGTGACAGCATCTCTTGGGAACGTGCAACAACAGTCCCATTTTATGCTTCATTTTTCTCCCCATGGCAACTCCAAGAAAAATCCTCATGTTTTCACCTTCCTAAGGCCTCCTTGAGAATTAGAAAGGGGTTTTTTTCCATTACGGTGAAATTGAAAAACCTTAAAATAAAGCAGCCACACTTTGAAACTGCCTGAAAAGGTTGAGATTTTAAAAGGGCCTAAGGGGAGCCCAGAATCCATCAGAGATTAATAGGAATTAAGTGTCCAAAACCCACAGGCGGTTTTGAAAAACCTGCTGAAGGGTCTAATACTTGTATCTGCCAAAGACACTAACATTTAAAACAAAGGTGATTTTATCACTGGTCCAGCAGCAGTTTTCAAAGAAAAGTACAGTAAAATATGAAAGCAACTGGCATTCTTTCAGAATCTGACATAATTCTTTGCAGCTGATTGGAAAGTAAAACCCTAGCATAAAATAATACGATTGTGAAATTAAAAAAAAAAAAGAAGAATAGGTGAGAAGCCTCAGAAATCTTTATGCCAGAGCTCACACTGTGTTATGATGAAATATGGATTTCTTTATATTTGATAGGAATAATGGTGGATATTTATTATGTAGGCATGCAAGAGTCATGATGTCCTTAACTACTCATTAGCTTGCTTTTAAGTGCTTGGGTTTTGTAAGTGATGTGATAGGCAGCTACCCCTTTGCCCCATAACAATTTTAATTGGCTTCTGAAACAAAGATTAAATTTTTGTAAAATGCATATTAACAGTCACCCTGTATTGATCTTTTCTCCTATACTTCAGGAGGAATCTAGTTTATAACCATAAAAGCGCAAGCAGCTCCCTCCTTACGTGAGCAATCTTATCGCAGGAGAAGTGAAGACTATTCACTCGGGTCTTACAAGACCAGGCCCAGGGATGTTTCAGTGGCAAGGAAAATTAAAATTTAAGCTTCATTTTACATGGGAGAAAAGCACAATATTCGAGAGCTCTACAAAAGGTCACATCGGTAAACAACAGGGACTCGGAGACACAAACTTAAGTGCTCCCCATGCAGTGCAGCACGCGCAGCTTTTCAAACAAAACAAAAAACAACGGTGGCATTAAGAAACACATTTCCTGCTACTTCAAGTACCGTTGTTAAAAACATTCCTGCTTCCTTATTTGACCTAACACAGTAAACTATGTACATCCATACCCAGATATCCAGATTTCCATAGCCAAGGTTAGCATGAAAACCTTTTTTGTTTGCTGTTAAGAATGGCTTGCCTACAATTGGTTTCAATGGGACTTGAAGCAATATCATAACCAAGCCACTCATCCAATGAGAAGATGCCAAGACAGCATTTTGCCACAATTCCCTAGACCTCCGTTTTCTACGACTGTGACATTCTAAGTAAGAAGATTCAATTAAACAGATTCTTTAGGCTTACTCATCCAGCATTTCATGAACCACCTCACCCCTTATCAGGCTAAACCAGATATTTATTATAACAATAAGGAATTTTTATACTAATGTTTCACGTTCTCTGAACCCTTGAGATATTAAATAAGATCATTTACTGCTCTACGCTGCCATCTGAAGAAGCGCATTTGCAAAATGCTAGGTGTTCAAAGGTTAATTTGAATTAATGTCAATGGATTTTGCTTGCTTTACCTAACCTCCAATGTCTGCAGTGCCTTCAGGCAGGGCTTCGTGCACCTTCTTTGCACGGGAGGAAACAGAGCCTAGACATGTGGGTCTAGGCTGCCACTGCCCCATGTTTTATTCTTCCCCCGGCTGTATGGAAACCTTTCCACTCCAGTAAGCACCAGGGTAACATGAACAGAGATATACAATGGGCAGGGGAGACTTTGGGATTGCTTCCTCCAACCCCTCACACCTGCAGAGGACACTCAGGAAATGACCATTACCTATTATACTAGTGAACTGCTCCCGCTGCTCTCTGCACAATGCAGGAACCCCATATGGGGAGGTGGGAGACTCGAGAGAAAACCTTTAGTCAGGAGAACTGATGGAGAGCCCACCGTTCACTTCCAGGGAATAGGCCTTGAGAAATGTATGGGTGAAAGCAGGGGGAGTCAAACAACCCCCAGCTAATTCTACATTAGGAGATTATATGCTCTTAGTGGCATGAAGGGTTAAGGAGTCAAAGAAATTTAGCTAGTCCACAAGCAAAGGGGAGCCCGTATTCAGCGTGCACACTTCCCGAGTTCTGCTGTCACACACCGAACCAGGAACCGTAAGCGGCAGCGTAGGCGGAGAGGGCAGGATGGACAGACAGCTGGACCAGGTGTTCTCCAAAAGCGCTGCTAGCGGGCTCCACCCGAGGAGTAAAAAACTCTGCCCAAGGAAATTCAGAACTACCTTTCCTGAGAACGGGGGATTCTTCTCAGGCAGAGGGCAAGTGAGCGATATTTGAAGAGATCCTGATGAGAAATCCAGCTGGCTTGATATTTGGGAAATGAGGGGCCAAGTGTGCAGAAAGCCAAACAAGTATATGTATACATACTTGTTTGCCTTTCTGCACACTCGGTTCCTCATTTTCCAAATATCAAGCCAGCTGGTTTTCCATATATATTACATCCACATATATATTTGGAGAGCTATTTAAAGAGAACCGTGTGTGTGTGTGTGTGTGTGTGTGTGTGTGTGTGTGTGTGTAGAAAAACAGCTGGCTTGATAGTTGGGAAATGAGGAACCAAGTATGCAAAAAGGCAAACAAGTATGTATATGTATACTTGTTTGGCTTTTTGCACGCTTGGTCCCTCATTTCCCAAATATCACGCCCACATACATTTCCCATATATATAAATACACACACACACACACACACACACACACACACACACGGATCAGGATCTCTTCAAATATCACTCACCTGTTCTCTACATAATTAAGGGCAGGAAGTGATGCCTTTTGAAAATAAAATATATAACTACATGCATTTAATATGGTATCAAGGCCCTGATCCTATATTGACCCATACAGGTTTTGGTATCAGCATGTCATCTATTGTTATAAATCATAGTTTACTTACACCTTAATTTATCAAAACAATGTCATCTTAAGCCAAGCCTTTCTCCAATATTTGTTCTTTTCCCTTAAACTTCTCTCATTCATGGACACTTTTTCTATGATACATGACAGTCAACATCTGAATACTGTGTTTAGGAGCAGTATCATGGTTCTCATTACATCTTTAAATCAAGCCAACTCAATTCCTATACAGCAGTTTTAATAGGAATTAGCATTTTTGTCTCTTCTACCCCAGTCTCAAAGGCTCAGTAGCCTTGCCAGTAGCTCAGTACTGGAAGCGGACCACAAAGACGATCTGTCTTCATGAACTGGAGTTCAAACAGAATTTACTAAGAACATGACAGAACTAAGTTACAATTAATACTAGCATAAAAATAGAAAGGGCTTCAAGAGTTAAAAATAGCGCAACATGGACCTAATCCAAAGTCACCGATTACAATGGGCTTCAATCAGGCTCCATATAAAGTGGTTCAAGATCATCATTTCATAGCAGGCAAAAATGTGCCGCAACGCTCACATTAGATGTGGCAAGGTAGTCCCAAGCAGACTGCAGCCTTGACTGCACAACTGAATTCGTGCAGGTGGACTCCAGCCAGGGCCTCTCTCGCTTCATGGGGATAGGGTTGTGAACAGATATTCAGAGGCAAGCGTGGCATGGAGGTGTAATGACACATGTGACACAGCAGTGCAGCAACAGGGTAGGAGGTAAATCAAGGAGCAAGCACATGGGCGGCATTAATAAGACTGCCGTTTCTCAGCAACATCTGCTGGGCGCAGTGAAGAATCAGCTTGGCTCATCTGATGCACAAACTGGTACAGCGCCGGCTAAAATGTTATGCTGCACCTGCGTGAGCTACCTGGAACGACAAGGGGAGTAACGGGCATGTCAGCAGTACTCATGCATTAAACACCAAACAGTACCATCAGATGTGGCACCTGTGGGCCAGACCAAATTAATTTCCAGCTCATGCAGCACCATGGCAATTCTGGAAGAGCTGCCCATTGGAGCCCAATTCCTGAGCTGTGCAACACAGGCAGCGACTGAACCAACCCCACGCATGCAACAGGAAAAAAGCAGAGGCCAGATTTTGTGCCATACCACCTGGCTAAGGGGGAGTGCAGGCCTGCAACGCAGGGACCCACTCAGATGCAGTAATATAATTAAGCATTGCTGGCATTCCACCGTACCGTTACATGCTCAGAGCGATCCTGAGTGCCTAGAGGCTGCACGCTTGGGATTGGGACCCTGCTGTGTTTGGTGCTGTACACACCTTCCACGATCCGCTGGAAAACCCTGGCAGAGCGAGTCGACACAGGGAGAACAAAAGCAATGAGCACAGCATGATGCAACCCTATAAACCTTGATTTGGGTTCCCTGCTTCTTTCTGTGCATCAATGCAAGCATGACCGTGGTGGGGAGCAGCAACACAGTGAGCGCTTGAGAGGGCTCGATAACCAATGCAAAATGCTTTCCTTTTCGTCTGTTCCCCGATCTCTTACCAGGAGAGCGACTAGCTGGTAAAAGCTAAGGGAAAAGAGCACTGGCACCAAGACATCCATTCATACACTAGGTTCACTGCTTGGAGCCACCTCCAGACCTACACAAATTGTGCTGCAGAAGTGGGGCCCAGAGCAGCCAGGTTGCCCCCCAAGCTTGGGCCCAGGACAGCGGCTACACCGGTGCCCCCAGCAGCAGCGGCTTCCCTTCCAAACTGCCTCCTGGCTCCTGCTGTGAGCTCATTTTGAACAGGACGTTGTATTATGGATATAGTCAGTTGACATCCTTCCTCCATAATACAAAGGCAAAACATACCGTATAATGGCAATGTACCCACAATATAACTATTCAATGGCAGAAAGAATCCTTTCATACGGCAATACTAGGAAAATAAGGAAGAAAAAAAAAATAATAATCAACGTTAACTTGAAGAATTTCAAATAAAAAGATGCTGCAGCCACGGTCTGCTAAAGCCATTCTTCTCACCATCGGGACGCAGTCCATTTCGGTCCATGTCCAAGGCACCGAGACGCGTGCGACCGGGTACAAGAGGGGAACTTCAGCCAGCAAAGCTAATCAATCGCTCCGTATTGCAAGCCCACATCTCTACTCCTTGACTTAACAATCAAATGCTTTGCCGGGCCAGAGAACAATTAAATCCAGAGTTATTTTTACTTAGTTCTCTTGTTCAAACAAACGAGAGAACAAAGAAGGCAGAAAAGGGTTCTTGAGCTCACAGAGCGAATATGAGGCTGCTTTGCCAGGTCTGAACCCATGTCCCTTATCTGAAAGTGGCAGCACATTCCAGGCGGCACTTACAGGACACTCCATCAGCCGTTCAAGGAATAGGATGTATTGTGACACAGTGCAAACAAAGGGCAAGGTATTCGGCTGCATCCTCTCCTCGGCCTGCTGGAAGAAGAACAGGGCTTGGCTCTTCAATCCAGGCAGCAGCCGTGTCTCGCGGCGCTGCAATCTTGACCATTTTCTGTGAGAAGACTGCTGCTTCCAAACCATTTGCTAAAAGTTCCCGCAGTCTCAAGCTAAAGCGTCGGACTCTGGAGTTCAAGGGCAATGACGGTGACCCGATCTCAAAATAAGAACTTGGCAGACATTAAGGAGCCTGGCATCATTTGAGAAGACAAATGAATCACAGATGATGCTTTCGAGATTGAGGCAAAAAGACGGTAGAAGTACTTCCCAACCAATGGAAGTGGCAGTGAAGTTTTAGTGACCCTGGTCTTAGTCTTGCTCATTAGAAAGCATCACATCTCTTCCTCAACTGTCATCAGTCCCACCTCGTTTGTTTTACACGCATACAATATGCAAAGGCATACTCTTTCTCTTCCCAAGATGCACTTGATTCCCATGCAATATATGCTCTTAGCACAGAGAAAGCAAACCCCTCGATTACTGAGATAGCAGCACAGAGCCTCACACAGATTAATTAGATAAAAACTGGAGCTTCGGAGAGAAAGACAGCCATGTCTATCTGTTGTCTGACTACAGGGCATGGTTATGCGTGTCAAGAAAATCCAAATGAATTGGGTTTTTATCTCGTAGCTAAGATCAGTTTGTATTCTTAAAATATATTCCGTGCTCCACATTTATCAGCAGATTTAAAATGGAGAAATTTGAAACTTAATTTCAAAGTCTGTTGCACAATGCGGTTGTGAATGTTCCTCTCCCTAATCCTATCACTTCTCTTTCTCATAGGACTCATAATACCATCTCTAGCAGAAGATGATTGTACCTTCCCGCCGAACTATGGTTAATCCCGTTACTCTCATCATTGCTTCAATATCATACACGCTACCAATCTTGCTTCCCAGGAATGTTTTCTTTTAAACAGGGATGTAGTTTCGTTTGCAATTATAGATTGCTTTGCATGCTGCTGCTTTTGCCTAGCAGATCTATGTCATAGGAAACGATGAAGTGCAGCTTCAAAAAAATCAAGCAGAATTTGAGTAAACTGCAAGAAAGCAGTAAATCAAATCCCAGGCACATATCATCATCATCATCATCTGAAATCATTCATTGAGGCTAGTGTTTTAAAACAGGAATGTTATCTATTTCCATCCTGAATAAAATTTAGGAGAAGCCAGAGTTTCCTGTTCTAGGGTGTTGTCCAAAAGCCACTCAACACAAGTCTGCAAAAATAATCTTTGTAGTTTTGTTTGAAGAGAAATACTTGGAGGTTTTCCCATTACAGAAGGAAATGGGCCTGTCTGAACGACAAACCCTTTATATTCTTAAAAGAATATAAACAACTTCAAACTTTTTTGGGGGTGAGAGAAGTGCACATAAAACTAAATGACTGGATTTTTATCTAGATGCCATAAATTAGACTTAAGTACACAATCTTTGAATAATACTTGTTTAACTCGGATCTTGACTGAAGTAATTAGTTTAATATATAGTATAGTTAGATGACAAAGCAGAAGGAATGCCCTGTTTTAAATAAAACAATGAACAGAAACTTTCTGAAATAACTTCTAACCCGTTAAGATAGAAATCGCTATTTAGAGTTATATGAGCAGAATACTGAGCAGATTCCCTAGATATTCTGGAAAGTAAGTATTTGCTAGCAAGGAACTGCTAAAGGGGAACCATTTTTTATTCTAAATCACGCCTGCCAGACACCCTCCCCTGCATTTTGGATTTGTTTATTCGTTTTCTGCTTGCCTCAAAAACCTGCTATGCTGCTGTAGGGA
>NW_005841934.1:1967583-1970414 GCF_000455745.1 Alligator sinensis
GTAGGGAAATGCAGTATACCCCAAGCTGCCTGAGCTCTTGAGTAATGAGCACTGCTCATATGGTTTTGTAAGGAAGCTTGCTATTTCGCTGTAAAAGGACTAGTGTGTCTCTCTCAGACAGTAGATTCAACATCCAAGGCATGGAGGATGAAATATAACAATGCCATGTAAAACAATGCCCGGGCAAGGAGTGGGGATCATAGGATTGCACCCCTCATTTAAGGACAAGTTGCAAAGTTCGTGCTTCGTGTTCGGTGCTTCAATTCATGGACTGACAGCAGTTGCTCCCCCTCTAAGCCCCAGGGAGCCTCGATCCAGGAATGGTATAACATGGTAGATCTTCCCCCCGATTTCCTACCCTTTATTTATATCCATGCCCCCCACCCCAGTCAGAGCCAATGCACCCGGGTTATACTGCCAAATGGACCCCTTTGCCAGTGGCAACTTCTGCACCAGGAACAGGTAGTAGCGGTACCACCTTTTGCAGCTGAGAGTGGTTTGAAAGGAAAACCACAACAGAAGAGACCTACTGTACCTCCATAGGGTGTAAAATGTCGAAAAGGAAAACTAATCATTGACCAGGAAGAGGGCCAGCCATAGCCGAGAGGTATAATCTGGAACTTGGAATAAGGGGTAGTTTAGCTGCCAAACATATGCCATGAGCAGTTCCAATGGCTGTCTATTTGTTCTTCTATAGGAGCCAGCTAAAAAAGAAAAAGGCTGCTAAATTTCTGCAACAGACTTCTAAGCTTTGAACCAGAGCCTGCAAAGCAAAGCGATTTCTCCATTTGCATGAAGGTTGTACTCCAAACAGTTATGAAAAACTGCTGCAATGAAATTTGAATCTGTTGATGTATTAGTAGCTGAAACAGCTTGCAAATAAGAGATTCAAAACATTAAAAAAAAAAAAGAGAGAGAGAGAGAGATAGTCTAGCAAAGAAGGACTATTTCTCATAGTTTATACGGATTCATAAAGATATAGCACCATAAAAACGAATCGTAAAAATTAGTGGCACAAAAGACCTATTCGTTCATCTTCTCCATTTCCTGCCACAACAAGATTCTTCTCCAGACTACATTCAGAAGTCATTTCTGATTTCAGGAAAATTAGTTAACCCTGCAAGTGTGTGTTAAGGCTACTGAACAGCAAGAGTAACAAGCTTCTGCATATGACGAGTCACAAAACAGTTTAAAAAGTCAAATGAAAGCCTCTCTCGGAGGTTTCTAGCCACCTGGAGGTCCCAGAATGCATTGTGCGGGGATGGCTCAGCTATCAGCAAGCTGCACAGGTAGGGGAACGAGCCCATTTGATCAGATGTGGAGCACTGAAACTGCAAATGCACATCCCAAACAGCTTAAAATGGTATTTAAAACACCTTCCAATCAAGGCAGCTGATTAATTTAAAAATATGAAATTCTCCCTATTATCCAGCCTTTGCTTCCCCGCCATGTTGCTCCACCGTACTGCTCCTTAGGGCACTCGGCTCAAACTAAACAATCCCTCATCCTGCCCTGTGTTGGGGATACCCATGCATCTCTGCATGTCCTGTGTCCCTCTCCAGCCCCAAGCCCCAGCGACTGTGCCAGGCCCAAAGTTGGTGCACGGCTCCTTAGCTCACGTTGCAGAATTGTTGGTGTCGCACAAGCCGGCACTGCTCATGTTTGCCCAGGCTGAAGGGCTTGCGAGTGTACTGGGTATGCACCTCGCTTCAGAAGACAGAAAAAGTGCTGTCATGTTGAGGCACAAGTAAAAATAAACACACTGAAAGGACTTTTCCTCCCCCCGACCAACCCTTCAGGGTCTAGTACAGCATGCACTTGGTGCGAGTGTGTCCTGCTCCTCCACTTTTTCCATCATTCCCCAACTCCCCATAGCCAGGGCTTTCTCGGTATGGAAGTACAGCCCCTAATAAAAGAGGGCGGCAATCCAATTAGGTTTTTGGACACTCCCGCTATATTGTAGCTCTCCAAATAGCCGGGACTCATTAGCTTTCACGTCTCTTTTTTAAATTGCTCGTACCCTCTCGGCTGAACCGATACGATTGCTGAATCATTATTCGTATTCGATAGCTCCCTCCTCAGGCAGCAGTGGAAAACACAAAGGGCCTCCATGTTGCCACTGACTTGAGGGAAAGCCACAGCCATAATTAGGTTTTTTTGGCTCCACAGCTTTTGCCAGTGTTTTCGCCCAGGATTGTTGTCTAACACCCACAGAAGTGGGCAAGATGCTTCATTCAGAGGGTTCCCATGGAGGGAACACTTCCTGTCTGTTGGCTACCGCCATGCAAAAAGCAAACAGAAGCCAGGTGGGTACAAGAAATCAAGAGCTATTTACAGCAAAAGTATGTCTGGGCTCTTTCTATGGTTAGTTTTAAGCCTCTAGGGCCCATTAAATAACAGGTGCTCTGGGGTGCAAGAAATAAATATGGAGCAGATACGAAGCAGGCTGAAGGTGCTGGTGCATGCTATCTTTAAAGCATCGTAAATCTGTGGACAGCTATACCATCAATGTTACAACAGTGGTGGAGAAAGGTGGGGTGCGTGGGAAGGGAAATAGCTGTCCCTGCTAAAAGCCAATTGACTGTGCTCATTAGCAGTTAATTAGCTAAACTGCTCCCCTTGCACCAAAGGCCAGCCAGCCAAGCGCAAGGGGTGCTAGAGCAAATAGGAAAGTGGTAAGCTCGATGTGGGTGCTCAGCGCATTCAGGATATGCCAGGGTTGCACCCATGGGGGTAGCAAGGAGTGTTGGTTTGGGGCCAGCATCCTCCTCCCACCCAGCAGCAGAGTTCAGGAGGGTTGAAAGTTTGCCCACTGAACAAAGGAGTGGGAA
>NW_005841934.1:1970424-1974193 GCF_000455745.1 Alligator sinensis
TAGTGCATCCTGGGATGCTGGAGGAATGCAAATAGAGCATTTCATCCCCCGGGGCTAGCTGACAAAACCCTAGAACAACCTAGGTAAAATGTATCAAAAGTGCCAATTCAGGTGAAAGTTAACTTGAAAGTGTTTAGCATGAGTTAACACCCTTCAACGGGTGAATGCTCCCATTTATGTGCCTTTATGATGGTTTAAAGGTACCCCGTGACATCAGTCTGAGCTTCTCCCTCTTCTAAACAGAGCACTCCTGCAGTCTGCAACGCTGTAAATCATATACGCAAAACAGTCCCCTGGGTAAAATGAAGCAGTGGGCACGATACCACTGGAAGTCTGGTGCCCTTAAGTTGCATGGAAACCAGCAGGAATAAGGGGCACTCAGCACCAGGCAGATTGCTGTGCCTGGGCACACCAGGTTGTTGAACGAATGAATGAATGGCTTTTGTGGAGGGATGAAAGTTAACTCCAAACACAGTCATATGCAAGTTTGCCTGATAAATGGTGTGTGTGTGTATTTGTGGGAAACTCCACTGCTCTACAATTTGTTGAGGCGCAGTCTGAAAACTCAACAAGAACACCCGTGTACAATCACATGCGTGGCAGTGTAAAAAATGAGTAACGGTGTTAAGGAGAAGAGAGGCTGAATGCAGGGACCGAGTCTCCAGTGAGCATATGCACCACATAGATTATGAACCAAGCATCCTTCTTCTATGCCAACATCCAGCTGCTGAAAGATACCCAGGCTGAAAGCCTAAATTCAAATGATGGCAAAGACCAAACTCCATGGCAATTGGACAGTGTGTGGGAATGCAACACGTGAGGAAGGCAATGTACTCGTTTCACTGGAAACGGAGACCAAATATAAACCAAGACCCTCCCAACTTTACTCCAAACCAACAGATCTAGGCTCTTTCCTGGAGGAGTCGCTTTAAATGGTGCAAGAGTAGTGCAGTCCTTGCACAGTCTCTGCTTCTCTACAGATGTGACAGGAAAGATCAGTTGGGGCCAGGTGGTCGACTAGGAGCTGAACGGAGATCATCCATCTATTTTCACTGCCCAGAACTGGTTACAATCACCCCGTTCAACTAAGCAGTGGCGGCACGTGAAGGCAGTGACCAAGAACAGAAAGACTTCATGAACAATTTGCCAGAGCTGTCCCTTCCCCACCCCGTGCTCTCTGAGGACCCAGGCCTCTTGCCGCGTGGATAAATACCGTGCAGCCTCCCCTTTCAATTTGTGCAGCAGCAGGCGCCCGTGACCCTGTTACAAGGAGCAAGCTCCTCCTCTTTCCTATTTCCTCTGCCCCACGGAAATGAATGCATGCCATACCGCTATTTATTTTTAGCTGGTCATTTAGCATGAGAATGATCACAACATGTTTATTTGCATTTTTAGCTTAATTACCTCTAGTTTGACGTTATACTTGAGAGGGTTCTAATAAGATGTTAAGGAAGAAGCCATTCCCCATATACTCTGCCTCAGGTTAGTTCAATGCCCCATTAGCCAATTTAATGGCTTCTTGGCTGCAAGCCTTTGTGCGAGGGTGCTGGAGTCGATGCAAAAGGGGAGCTGAAGGAATACCGTCATCGTCCCAAACCAGACACATTCAGCCATGCACTTTTAACTGGCAGCAGCATTACCTGCCTGAGTTAAAAATATACCTCCTTAACATAGCCTGTTCAGAATGGGAACAAGGACAAATCTTTTCTTTGCTGATCAGAAAGCCAAAAAACAAGCCGGGTGCTTGTCCCAGGGAAGTAGCACTTTCCAAGGTGATTTCCCCACCCCATGGATAGATATGAACAATTGTATTTTGTCACTTGTTATTTCACGGTGTTTTTACAACACTTTTAGAGGTACAGTTTATATTCAAGGAGGAATGTGCTATTTTTCCTGGGTCAGGAAAGAAACCTCTCTCTGTGCCTAACTTAGACAAAATGAATTTTTTTTTGCAAAAATCATGTTGGTCTAATAAAAGATATCACCTCTACCATGAGCCCCAATTGCTATTCCAAGCAGGAGAGTTTACCACACCTTCAGCTTTCCTGTGAAATACAAATTTTCATTTCTACCTAGGAGAAATTTTACAACCTCTGCCTTCTCCTATGCCTGATGAAGGGTGTGTGCGCCCAAAAGCTTGCAAATAAATAGAACAAATTTGTTTGCAAATATCTAGCTGGTGTAATAAAAGATATCACTTCTTCCATGAGTTTTGATTCCTATTTTTTTCCTGGCACTCCTGGCAAAAGGAATCATTCCAGCGCAACAGAGGCTCTCATGCCCAACATACGTTTCTGCTTCTTGCATCTAATATTCCTTGCTGAGAAAGGTAGTCGAGTGACACCTTGGTCCATCATCCAATCAGACTGCTTCCCAAAAAGTGGGTATGTTCCCCATGGTCACAAATGTCGTCATGTTTCTGTTCATATTGAACAGGTGAGTTTTTAAATGCCGGAAACGCATCTTGTTTAACACCCGTTGTCCCTCTGCCTGGAAAGCAAGACACTTAGCTCCTGAGCTCAGGCCAGGAACGCAGAAGGGGAAAAGGATGCTCTACATCATCTTTGTACCTCTTGAACTGGGGAGCCGGCGTGCAACTAGAAAGCCCCTGTGGTCCATTAGTCTATCTGAAGCTAATCTGCAGGAGCTGGACTCCATTGCGGCAGCCCTGAACAGCAACAGCTGTGTTGCTACCCCTCTCCTAGACCCATACCCAACTGTGAGCATGGCACATCCCTATATAAAGGAGGTATAGGAAATGGCACAGGACTATGTGGCTGGATGTTTGATCTTCAACACAGAGTAGCCCTAGAGCAGGACACAGACAGGATGCAAGTAATCCCAAAATCAGAGCCTAAGACTGAATGCTCACACACACGGTTGAGCAGGCAGCCCACAAAACTTCTGCCTTTCCAGGTGGGCTTCCTCATGCTGCACAGATTTAAAACACCATGCAATGAACACATTTCAGCATCTCTATGTACGGTTTTGTACTTAATTCAATGCCCACCCAGACAGGTCAGGAGCATAAGACAAGCCCCTCTTCTTCTTCTCTGGAGCAAATCAGCACTTCTTCTCTTTACACACCACTTAAGTCAAAATGAGTATTAAAAAGTAGGGCAAAAACCACTTCCAGAATTAAACATTTAAGCATCATCTGTAAGACAACCCAATTTATCCACATTAAACACTTATTAACGGCTGTTAAGTTAACTGATGTATAAGCTTACCAGTTCATTATTTGACTCAACAGGAAAAAAAAAGAAAAGAAAAGATGCATTTATTCAAAGCACAATTACACATATAGGGCATGGTCTTGTGAATAACAGACATCCCCTTGTTTCAGCGCCTGGGTGTGAGCATGAGCATTTCCTGTATTAGATTTGCAGGAGAGAAATAACACTTGTTCAGTCCTGGTAAGATCTCATTTCTCATGTTTAACTCACCACCTTGTAAACCCCTCTGGGAGCACTAATATTACACACTTGTCTCTGCTGAAGATCACCTGCTTTATTTTCCCCATGAATAGGCCACCATAATAAAACCCAGGAGGTATTGTGTATGATGCCAGAAAGGGCCCCTGACTAACTCCATGTCGTTAGCAGCAGTGGCAGTCCTCTGATACGAGGACAGACTTCCAATAAATAGAGAAGCCATCGGCGAGTCCGTAGATGACTGAGGAGGCCAAATCAAGATCCGTACACATCATTGCAGACATGGGAAATAGCTCTGGGAAGAAGGAGTAGATCCTGCCGATATCGGCTCCCAG
>NW_005841934.1:1974212-1979787 GCF_000455745.1 Alligator sinensis
TCTTTCCCTTTGTCTCATTCATTTATCCTCCTCCATAGCAAGACAAGTACGAGTAAGTTCTTGTAACGTTACTTGTTTTAATTGACAGTACGCTAAATTGCAACAGCCAATGTCCTTATAGCACAACATGATAATGGGAAAGAAAACAGCCTTGTTCCATCCTTATCCCTTATTAATTTTGACCCAAGAATGCAGGGACGAGGGGGGAAAGTATGGCACACCAGTTCTAGACATCAGTTCACAGCACCGGGCACCTCAAAATAACCCTATTAGCGGACCAGGGTTTATATTACGTATAATGCTTTTGCACAATAAAAAAAAAAGAGAAAGAAGAGTCCCTCACAAAACGTTGAAAACAAAAAGACTAATAACATGCTATCTGTTTTATTTACCAAAACACAAGGCAAGAACTAATTCCAAATGACAGTTTGTCACACGGGAAAATAAGCGAAGCATTAAAAGATGTACTGACAATACCAAATGTTGTGGCGTTCTCTTTTTTTGGACCAGACACGCCGTATGTTTTAGACTATTAGCTTCAGTACCATGCAGCAGTCTTGCACATAGTAAAAAGCTTGACTTTTTGTCAAAAGGAGGAAAAATGGTCTTGTACTTAATGCACTAGTCTGGAACGTCAGAAGATCTGGGTTCAATACCCGTGTCACAGGTCTCCTGCGTCGCTCGGGCAAGTCACTTAATCTCTCCGTGCCTTTCGTTCCTCCCCTGGAAAATGGAGATAATACTACCTCTCTCTCACCATTTTTCTGTCTTGTCATTTCTAAGTTCTTCATGAGCAGAGAGAGGCAGTTAATGGTATTAGTCTGAAGTCAGGCAGGGCAGCACCTTGGAGACAAACTGGTTGAGAGGCATAAGCTTTCCTTCAGAGGCTGCTCCTTCCGATGCTCTCATGAGCATCTGCAGTCAGCGTTTGATGACGTAGGCTGTTGCCTATGAAAGCTTATGCCTCCCTGCACCAGTTTGTCTCTAAGGTGCCGCTTTGCCCAGCTGAAGTTCGTCGGAGCAGAGACTGCCTCACAAAATGTTCAGCGCCTGGCACAATCGGGGCACAAGACGCTACCCTAATACTACTGTTTTTCAACATTTAGTGTGGGATTTACTGTGGTTAGCAAGACTGCACGGGTGCAACTGAGAGCAGTATCTGGATCGCTGTTTCTCAGGGCTAACCCAGACACTTTGGACTTAATGCAGAACACCCTGGGGTACCTGAATGTCACAGAGACAGTGGAGAAGTTAAGAGAGTCAAGGTTTTGGATAATCAAGGTAATTTTCAACATAATTAACTAATGTCAGGGGACATGACCATGTTTCAGCTAGCGGGGAGGGTTGGATAATCGAATGTTGCTGTCTTGCCACTTATCTCACTGAATACAGTAAAGGTTTTCATTGAAAAGCTTTTACTGAAAAGAAGTTCAAGATCAAATGAGCACAGAGGCCATTAATTTCACATGTGAAAAGCACTGCTACAAGGTATTTGGTGCCAAGCCACATACAGCTTGTCTGCCAAACAACAGAGAAGTGTTTTGTGTCTAGCACAGTGAACGCCTCCCTCTAAAGAGTATATTGTGAAGCTCATCACTTCAGCAGGGGAAGCGATAACAAAAGCACTCATCAGGGTCTCAGAACAGAGAGACAAGGTCTGGGGAGCAGAGCAGACGAGTAGCGTACAACATTTTCATCTCTGGAAACCCAAATGCAGAACTTGCTTGAATCACAAGTGAGATGAACTAGACTGGGCTCAATCTTAGTCTTTTCCTCTGCAAAACACGCAGCCCCAGCTGGAACAAAAGGTATTCGCTGCTCGAAGGAAGTCCGGGGCCTGAAGAGCGGGAGTTTCTTCGGGCCGGTGGGGAAGCTTCCCCAGTACCTCCTTACACGCTGCGCGATTCCAACTAATAACAGGAGCATCAAAAAATGAGAAGTGGCAATGAAAAGCTTTTCTAACCAAATTCTCTTTGCCATGTTCAGTTCAGGTTTCCACTGCCTTCTTATTTCCTTAAAAGATGTGAATGCCTGTCGGGTTGTGTCCTTAATAAATCGAAAGGATGACAATAGTTACACCGAGAGTTTGAGGAGCTCGGCTGACGGTACCAGCGAGAGGTTGCCTTGCTTTGCTCTTCTCCTTCAGCTTCCTGGCTAGTTCTTCTCTGCCGCTCACTACTTCTCTTGCTCGGTATTGCTGCAACCCTTAAAATACCCGCAGCACAACAGTGCCAATACCATTGTGCTGTTTTACAAGGCAATAATCCCCTTCCCTCCCTGAGATAAACTACTTTGATAAACGAGAACTAGGTTATTGGCTTGTAAAACAGTGCAATGATGGTATTATCATCTAAATTAATGTCATTTAACGCTTTATGCCACAGTTCAAAAGGTCCCACCTCAAGCATTAATAACGCAGTTTGCTTCTTAACGTGCCATATGGGAAAAGGTTGGCTCCTGGCACCCAGGGATTACGTCACTCAAACATAACTAATTGAGGCAATCTGCAAGACCAAAACGGTCTCACGCCAAGTCCTTCACGCCCCTTCCCTAAAAGTGTTCAACTCTGGTATTTAATGCCATTATTAATACAGTACAACTGGATTAAAAAGAAAACCGTTTTATACACATCCTGTTCTTGTTAAAATGCAAGCAGAAGCTGCTCCCTCCAGCTGCTCGTTTCCATTCCTGCGTTCTCCCCCATTTCTCTGTACAAGAAATTGAAGCTTTACAAAGGAATCACAGAACAAGGCAGCAAGTCAGGCCCTGCATTGCTAAGACACGGTAAACAAGCCCCTGGCTGATAAATTTGCTTATGACAATATTGGCAGTAATTTGATTCAAATACTAGCAAAGTCAACTTTGATCACAGCAACTAGGGTCAGAAAATAACTGCTTTGCTTCGCGATTACCCCATGAAAGCTCTCTTGTTGAATCATAACAGAAGTCCCAGATATTTCCCTCATGATGCCGCTTAAACCAGTGATCAGTCTAAGTGAAGCATGATAAATAGCTGCTGCACTGCACCCTCCGCAGCTGAAGGCTGTGCAGGTCTAGCTGTGGAAACAGAAAGGTTATTCATTACTCAGGGTGAACAAACAGACCGCACATTTGTGATAAATAATGGTCATTACAGAACTACACAGCACATTGAGGCTTTCTGCTCCATAGATGTACATGACATGCTCCGTGTTGCTCCTTCAATATTAGTTGTTTAATCCTGGGTAATCCAAAAAATGTTCCTACCTTTCTTCAGAAACTCAGAGCCAAGTCTGTGGCTGTCTATCCATTTTCACCGTGCACGTAGGGCCACGAGAGCCATGGAATAACCTGCCTAATTTCTTCAACCGTGAAACAAACGGGATTCATTTTACACCTCCGCCTGTATTGATTTCTCTCCCGAATAGGTCCGAGATTTTAACTGGAACCTTTAGGTGACACTTTAATATAAAGGATTAGTAATAATTCATCCATGTCAAGGCAGACGGGGTTCTTTGGGTGAATCCGGTATCTTTTATTAAACCAACTCAAATAGTTGGAAAAATTCTTCTTTGCAAGCTTTTGGGTGCAAACACCAGGAACTCAAACTTCCGATCCTTGTTTGGCTTTAAAAAAACCCCCATCCCCTACCACAAAACTATCTTTATCTACCACTATCCCAAAATGGTGGTGTGTGTCCCCAAATGAGATTTTCATGTGTTTGACAGTCTTTTAAAAAGGAAAAAAAATCAATTTTATTTTAGACACATAAGGCCAGCAACACTCATTCGAAGCAGCCAACACTGTAAATGCAGTGTTTCCTTCTGACAGTAATAAGGCAAGCATTATAGGCAATTTTCACAATATAAACAGCTTCACAGCCCATATTTAGAGACTTTTATACTCTGCAAGTAGTCCCATTAAAATACAAGGGACAGATTACTTTTGCAGCAAGGTGCGACTCTACACGAATCAAAACCTGGCCTAGCAAAGAGCATTCATTATTAAATTTCTGTATTTCAGTGCTGGAGTAACTGGCATGTGTTTGCAGCACATGCTGGCTACCTTTCAGAGCATAAACTTCTGAAAGGAAAACCCCCTCAATTTTCCGAGTTACATTAACATCACTTATGCATCTATTTCCTGCAATGGTCTAATCAACGGTCCGCCTTGCTGTGCTCTGCTCCAATTTTTCTTTCCCCTGACAAGAATATATTCTACTATAAAAATGTACTTCTTCCCCTGGTTTTGAAATTCTTGGATGATTTTAAACAAGCACTTCAGATGAAGTCATCTTAACCAACCAACTCATGGACTGCATCATTCAGACCCAAATCTGCTCCCAAGCGGGCATCCTTTCGCTGCCAGGCTCAGGTTTTGCAGAAGGACCTGTGTATTTAGGGCTCTGCAGATCCCATGGGGTTCACATGCAACGACCAGTCCTCTGGATGAGCGCAAAGGCCCACTTCATTCACTTGATTACAAGCTGAAGGCCTACGAAACCACGTGGTACGGTATTCAGCAGCAGAGAAACTCCTTCACTTCCATTGTAATTCCCTCCAGCATATTCAGCGGGAGCCGCTGACCTTTTTGGGAGGAAGATAAAGGTGCTGAATGTTTTGAACCCTCAAACCTGCAGCTTTAATCACATTCTGTAAAGTTCAACATAAGAGATGAGGGAAGCAAATTATTTCCTGCAAATTTCAGTTCTTCATTTACATGTCAGATAGCAAACAGAGGTCATAACTCAGAGCAATTGGAGTACAAACCATCAAATTAGTCCAATATACTATGTCGCTAAACAGCTTTAGAAACAAACAACAACTGGAGATGAAACCACCTGAAAGTTAGAGATATTCAACTGAGCATACTGCACACTGTGCAAGGTTGGGTGCAGCGATTACCGGGAGTACTGACATGAATAGCAAAGCAATACACAACATTTAATGCAGCCACAGAAACCATGGCAGCCTAATACAGCTTACATTTTACCTTTACACAGAGGCACGATGGATTCCATGAAAAATAAAATATTCCTGGTGCTTAAAAAAAAAAAATGGCTTCTTAATTTTTACTTAGTTCTGGCTTTGTGGGGAAGTTTTATAACTGCTACAAAAGTTCAAGCATGTTGCCTAGGTACAAACCATCCTGGTGGCCACATACTGAATTCTTTAGTTATGCTCAATAACAATATACACCGACCCCCTCAATTTATGTGCATTTATAAACATGATTTAAGCAAAACTAACTAATGGTCAAAGAAAAGGTCCCTAAAATTCCTCACATGCCTTTTTCTGTTCAGAGTCTCTCCTCTCACTCCTAATTGAGCAATGGTGTAACCAAAGGCATAAAGGACACAAGAGCTGTGGCTGAGATTTGCAAACAAAGAGGAGAAGGGCTCACATTCGTTTCAAACTGTGGCAGCAGGAGGAGAAGGAGGGATGATGCCCCCTTTAAGGGAATAGTCCTTGCCTAGGAAGCAAGAGACCTGGACTATATTCCCTCCTGTGCCTAAGGGAATTCAAGCTCATCTCCCCACGGGTTGAGGACACTGCTCTCACCACATGGCTATAGGCTTTCTCCAGCCCTCCTGCTG
>NW_005841934.1:1979797-2006275 GCF_000455745.1 Alligator sinensis
CTGTGCACAACCAGGATCCCTGGGCGAGGGAGCAGGTGTGGGGATGTGCAGGACTTCCATGCCAACTACATCATCTGAGCCAAGGCTTTGTCTAGTTGGACCTTGAAAACCTCCAAAGACGGAGAGTCCACCACCTCTCTGGGTAACCTGTCCCAGTGCTTCACCACCCTCCTCATGAAAAAGTTTTCCCTAATATCCAACCTCAACTTCCCTGGCTGCAAGTTGAGCCCACTGCTCCTTGTCCCGTCATCTGCCCCCACTGAGACCAGCCCAGCTCCATCCTCTTTGCAGCCCCCCTCGGGGGAAGGTGAAGGCGGCTATTCAATCCCTCTCAGTCTGCTCTTCTGCAGACTCAATCAACCCAGTTCCCTCAGCCTCTCCTCACCAGTCATGTGCCCCAGTCCCCAAACCCTCCTCACTGCCCTCCGCTGGACTCTCTCCAACGTGTCCACATCCTTTCTGTAGTGGGGGCCCACAGCTGGACACAGGACTCCAGATGTGGCCTCTCCCGTGCAGAATAGAGGGGAAGAAATCACTGCCCTCCATCTGCTGGCAAAGCTCCTACTGATGCAGCCCAGGATGCCGGTAGCCTTCTTCATAACAAGGGTACACTGCTGGCTCATCTCCATCGTATTGTCCCATCACCCCCAGGTCTTTTTCTGCAGAGCTTTTGCTTAGACAGTCGATCCGCAGCCTGTCCTGGTTCTGTCCTAAGTGCAGGACTTTCACTTGTCCTTGTTGAACCTCATGAGACTTCTTTTGGTGCAATCCTCCAGCCTGTTGTGGTCTCTCTGAATCCTAGCCCTACCCTCCAGTATATCTACTATTCCCCCCAGCTTGGTGTCATCCGCAAGCATGCTGAGGGTGCAATCCAGCCCATCTTCCAGGTCACTGATGAAGATACTGAACAAAACCGGCTCCAGGGACACTCCGCTTGATACCGGCTGCCATCTAGACACTGAACCATTGATTACCATCCTCTGAGCCCAATGATCCAGGCAGTTTTCTATCCACCTTACAGTCCATTCATCCAGCCTGGACTTGGTTAGCTTGCCTGCAAGAATATTGTGGGAGACCGTATCAAAAGCCTTGCTAAAGTCAAGGTTTATCGTGTCCTCTGCTCTCCCAACATCCAATGAGCCAGTCACCTCAAGATAAAAGGCAATCAGGCTGGTCAGGCACAACTTGCCCTTGGTGAATCCAGGCCGACTGTTCCTAATCACTTTCCCTTTTCAAGTGCTTAGAAATGGATTATTTGAGGACGTGCAACAAGATCTTTCCACGGACTGAAGTGAGACTAGCCAGTCTGTAGTCCCCCCAGATCCTCCTCCTCATCTTTAAGACGGGAACTATATTTGCCCTTTTCCAGTCATCCAAGACTGCCCTGATCACCATAAGTTTTCAAAGATCATGGCCAATGGCTCTGCAAACACATCAGCCAACTCCCTCAGCACCCTTGGGCGCATCATGTCCAGCCCCATGAACTTGTATATGTTCAGGTTTTCCGAGTAGACCCTAACCTGTCCTTTGCCATAGGTGCCTGCTCACCTCCTCAAACTGTGCTGCCAGGTGCAGGAGTCTGGGAGCTGACCTTGCCTAGGAAGGCTGAGGTAGAAAAGGCATTGGGCACTTCAGCCTTTCTGCATCCTGTCACTAGGCTGCCTCCCCATTCAGCAAGGGACCCACGCTTTCCCTGATCCTCCTCTTGCTGCCGACCTACTTGTAGAAACCCTATTCATTAGCCTTCACATCCCTTGCTGGCTGCAACTCCAGTTGGACTTTGGCCATCCTGACTTCATCCCTGCATGCCTGAGCAATACTTTCATCCTCCTTCCAAGTTATCTGCCCAAGTTTCCACTTCTCGTAAGCTTTCTTTTTGTGATTTAGTTTACCAAAGAGTTCCCTGCTAAGCCAAGCTGGTCTTCTGCCATGCTTGCTAGTCTTCGTGCCGATGGGGATGATTCATTCCTGTGCCTTCAGTAAGGTTCGTTTAAAATGCAACCAGTTCTCCTGGACACACCAACAATGCTCCTAACATTCTGGCATCGTGCTAGCTGGCCGTTTCCCATCTGTTTTTACAGCTGTTTTAGGCCTCTTGGAAACCCTCACCCTAACCATGTAATTTGAGCATCCACCTGAAACCAGTGTTGGAGCATCAATCAAGTTCTGGGCCTGTGATTTTTTGTAAAGCTTGAAATAACCAAATCCAGAAGCTGAACTGTGGAGTGTTGGCAGCTTGCACTTTCACAGATCGGTTCTTCATACAACTAGCACCCACGATTTAATAAATCCAATTCCATCCAGGCTGGGTAACAGTTCAGAGGCCCTAGGAGTTTCACAGCTCACCTCCCGTAATGCCGACAGGGTCAAGAGGCGAAAACTGTCTTGTTATCACTGCAAGAGATGGTCACCTTTCACCCTCCACCTTGCCTCCAATACACTTCTTACTGACAAGCAGATAAAGATATAGTGGTTTTCCCACAGCATCCTGTCAAATAAACTGAACGTCAGTAGGAACAGGCAGTCGCCAGCTGCAACAAAGACTTTCTTTATCTCGTGTGACCAGGTTTTTCTGCAAGGGGCAAGAAAACGGTTCAGTCCACACGGAAACAGGAGGCACTAGTGAGTTGGTTTAACTAACCTCAACTCGTGTTGGTTTCTTAGCCCCGTGGACAATATGTTTTGTATATTCAAGAGTCTCTCTCCTTTGAAATTCCTCCAAAAAAATTACCAAATAAACATATTCCAATCAGAGGTGCTTCCAACAGCAAAACGATAATACACCACTTTGTCTTCACAGTCAAATCTCAACTACCTAGTCACTGAGGATCAGAAAGGAGATTGGGTTTCCTAGTCTTTACTTTAAAGCATCAAGCCAAAATAGGGATTAGTATATTATCATAGTGAAGCCACACCCCACATAAAAGATCTTTTTTTTCCCCCCCCTTTACCACGTTATGAAAATTTCTGCAGGGCAAAAAGAGGGTATTGGCTGAGTTGCATCCTAGGAAGAAGGTGAGCCAAAGGTGTTTTCACTGCCAGCACATTAAAGGTCACTACACAAAAGGGCATCAAACGCTTGCATCACAGCTGCACACAGGCTAGAGAAAAAGAGAAAAAATTCCATGGTTTGGAAAAATACTTCTCTGCCTAAATTAAGAGTGAAGTCTCTGGTCCATTAGCCCTAACAGCATACATACAATGTAGAATACCCTCAAGGATATTGCTCCTGAACCAGCTCCTTTCCCTTAAATGCCTGATTTATGTTTCTTGTCTGGTTGATCTCTGGAAAGATGGGGACGATTGCTTGGAGGAGACTAGATTTTTTCTCTTTCATTTCAAGGAAAAAAAGGCCCAGTTCTGCTGCAAGACACAGGTGCAATTTGGAGCATTTCCTTTGCAAAACTACTCAAGCTACAAATTGAGGGTCCCCAGAGGGGCTAGGTCACACTTTTGTGCAGTGGCCATGAGCCTGGCAGTAAATCAGCATAGAGTTTGGGCTCATGTTACACTAACAACTTTCACCTGTCTTACGCTTAAACACCCCTGGCGTGAAGGGCCTCAATGTGGGTGGAAACTACGCACATATACAACAATTATAAGGGTATCTAGGTGTCTCACAAGAAGCTTCCTCTTAGGAGGTTTATTGGCTAAGACGACCAGGCCATGCACTTGGATTCCAACAAATATCTAAACATTTGGATGGTTTATTTGAACTGCACTCCGCATCTTGCCAAGTTGGCCTTGCCGTGTTTATACTATAAAATCATATTTTCAAACGCTTCAAAGTTTTCATTGTTTCAGAAGGGTCTGAGATGCACTTTATCTCGAAAGATGCCAGAAGTCTCTGCACTGACTTAAGCCTTTTGTATTTTTCTGTATCAGATGAAAACTTAATTAGTGATCAAACATGCTCCCTCATTTGCTTGCACACTTTGAAGGATACACACTTTTTTTTTTTTTTTTTTTGGGGGGGGTGGCGCGGAATGAACCAGGTCAAGAGACCCAGGGCACATGAGACAAGACTACTACTACTACTACTAAAAGGACTGGTCACTAGCATTGCCCTTCTCCTCCTCCCCTCCCCTCTATTCAGAACACCTGCAATGTGCTTCAACTTTCAGGTCCTACTGACTTCAACAGGACCAAAGCACATGCTTCAGGGCTTTGCTTTGAAGGGATACAGCAGGTCTGGGCTCACACACCCTAGCAAGTCAGGCCCAGTCTGAGTGGCAACATCTCTGGACAAGGGGGTTGAGTTAATCAAGCTACATTAGGCTATGGGTTAACTTGATCTTGAAGAAAGGGGCACGTAAGCGCGCACAGCCACGGGAAAACAAGCCACCCTGCCCCAACTAGAACCTGAAAATAAATTTTCCCCAAAGAAAATGCACAATGTGAACTTTAAGTGGTTTGGGTTTGCCCACTTGTGAGTTCACTCTCATTCAGCGATCAAACGTCTGCAGAAAAGGAAAAGGATTCTTCCCTACCCCTGTTTGTCATTAGTGGGGCTGGTTTGTTTTAGGGGGAAAATAAATTACAATGCGAAAAGCTCTGCCAGGTCAGGTCAGGTTGGTCTTAATGGTGGCCTGAATGGCTAACACCCTTTCCATTCATTCCCATGAGTTTGTTGGAGTTTGTTCACAGGCATCTTTAAAAAAAAAAAAAAGCCTGAGGATTTCTGAAGTCTGCCATCCGAGTAACCCCCGCACGATCCGGGTGAGCGAGCTTGGAGAAAGTTACCAAACACCGTCTTTTCCTTTTCAGCCTTTTTAGAAATAAAAGACTCCCTAGCAGAATGTGCTCACTTTCTAAAGAAGCATTTGCCACTTGATCAGCTAGAGATGTGAACACAAATGGAAGAGGAGGCCTCACATTGGCTAACTGCCTCACTTTCTGCTTGGGGTAATTGAGAGCTCAAGTCGGCGCTGAGAGAGGTGGAAGTGTTGGCTGGTGGTTGAAGCACAAGTCTGGGAGCCAGGACTCCTTGGCTCAGGTCCCAGCTCAGCCAGTGAAGGACTGTGGCCCTGATTCAGCAAAGCATTTAGAAACACGAGACACTAAAATCAGGCACTTGCTAAAAGTGATCCTGGCTTTTTATTTAACCTCTCTGTACCTTGGTCTTACTTAGTTTGTGCTGTCATTTGAGACTCCTGCACAAATACCTAAAACCGCATAAATATTAACCAACCACTGCATATTAGCCCTTACACACCCAGATGGACGAGTCGGGATGTTTTGATCGTCAATAAGCAAACTTGTAAATTCAAGGGAAGAAGCTATGCAAGATGCTACCACTGGCATACTGTGTTGTGGTCCAGGCCCAGAACCTCCTCGTTAAAGTGAGAAGAGAGAACGGAGACGCATTCAGCACAAAAATCCCTTTCAATAAAAGAGAAAAAGAAAGAAGAAAGAAAGAAAGAAACACACATGCACCAAAACTACCCATTTCATTACTGAGCATCCCAACCTATTGGCCTTCATTGCTGCGTCCAGCTCTCTGCTACCCCCGTAGTCGAACAATATCTACAGATCCTTTCATCCTTATCGCCTTTTGTAGCTTTCCATAACACACTACTTTTGAGCAGCAGCGAGAGGGTTGTTGGACACGGATGCACTTTAAAAGGAGAGGACTGATCTCCTGCATGCTTACCTCTAGACATGCTCATTAGCTTCAGCTGAGACACGAGCTACAGGTTCCTAGAAGAGTTAACTCAAAGATTGACATAGACCAATCTGTAATAACAAGGACAGTGTTGAGTATGGCCACTAACTCAAGGCTATTTCGGTTAGCTGCCCTGGTTGAACTCGGTTATCTTCCAAACGTTACACAGTCAAAACAGATGCAGAATGAAGGCTATTTCCTAACTTCCAAAGTTCAGCATCACAAGTGCATGCCGACTGAATTAGTTCAGAAAAATCATTCAGAGCAACCATATGCCTATAGAGCAGTTGCCTTTACACAATTACCAATTGCCTCTGGCAACTCAGGAACATCAGGAGGCAACACTGGGACAATGTTGTCTAATTGCACAGGCCAAAAATAATATATATATATATATATATTTTTTTTTTTTTAAGGGCAACTACTGGGATACGCTGGTTACGATCTCCTGCTGAGATTGCTGTAATTAGAAAAATGACACCAGATAAAAAGAAAATGTAGAATTTCAATTTATTCCAATTGCAAAGAGCAGATGAAAGGGTGGGGGGATGTTAGGTTCTCATATTAATCCAAATTCATATTTAAGAAACAACAGTTAAGCAGCTCCTTTGACTCCCAATCATAGCCATGAAGGAAGCAATTCTTCCAACTCTGTTGTTAATCATTAAAATCGAGCTGAAATCTTATTCGGTATTAGAGATAATAACAATAATAACAATAATAATAATAATAATCTCTACTTCTGTTTTTTAAAGAATTTAAACCCCATCTGAGATAATCATGGATGTATGAAATGCAGCAGTCAGGATACAGGCACAAATCTACATCTCACTAATTCAAAGGCTAAGTAAACAAAGTCCTATTGTTAAAATAATAAAATAATGTGTCTTCTGGGTAGGTCTACTGCCCCGTCAAGAAAATCTCCTATTGAACTGAACTGAAGGCATAGTTATAACAGGGTGCTCCACTGAAAGGCACATACCATTATATAAAAGGCTTTTTCCGAGAGATTGACCCAGCACTCAATTAAACCATTCAAGCTACGCAGAAACTAACAGAAAGGAGATCAAAAGCTCATATAGAGTGATGACTAGTAAAGTAAACCATTAGATCTGATTTTCAGTGTAACGATATTCTCGTCGTGGCACAAGGAAAAAAAAGCAAACACAAGCTGTAATAACAATCCAGGTGTGAGAGCACGTTAGGAAGGGCCTTTCTGTTCTTTATTTTACGCTTTTTGAATTCTGGAAACTAACCAAGACACCCTTTTTACCACACCCGATTGACACCGGTTGCTATACCTTTAATCAAATTTATTATCTATTGCACACTGCTTTTGTTGGTTACAATATGGAATTCAAAATTAATTTTTAGAGAAAATAGCCCTCCTTATCACGAACGCATATGACTTAAAAACAAAAATATACATATATATAAGTCATATGCGTTCGTGATGAGGAGGGCCACACACACACACAGAATATATGGCATGATTAACTGAGATGGCGCATATGGCATTTCCAGCACAGAACGAATCAGTGTTACCATGTGCTCCCTCATGTCCTGGTATTTGAATTTTTTCTGGATTCCTTCCACTGGAAGAAACAAATCTGAGTAAGCGCCGAAATGAAAGACCCCGGCTATCAGGGGGATCACTCACCTGCAAGCAATGGGATCACACCGTGGAAACCTAAGTCCCCTTTCCTGGTACCGATGTTCAGACAATGGTTATGCGCTACCTAGCTAGCGAGACGGCCTCTTAGTGCAGCTGCAGAAGATCTTTTCCCAGGAGGGTTTAGTCTTTTTATAAAAAGGTGCAGGCATAAAAACAAAACCAAAAAGGGAGCACAGCTCCTTCATCAGCAGAAATGAGGAGATCCTATCCCTTCTGGCCACAGCGATCCTACTGCAAGTCTCAAGGCACAGGGTGTTTTCCTTCAAGACTCAGCTCCTGGACTCCTGTGAATGCATGAGAATCTCAACTGGCCTTCAAAAATAAAACAAAGCCATCCGGGCTGCAGAGAAGGATTTATCCCCGTAAAGGAGCTGGTGGAGACTCTTCCAGAACAATAGGAAACCAGGAGGAGGGCATGCCCACTGCACATCTCCCCCATGCTGGCACTTACCTTCCTGGCCATCTATCTAGCACAAGAGGTGTCAAGCGACAGGTGCAGCCTCAGGGCTGTGAAACACTTCTGCAGCCACAGCTAGGGAGAGGATTTCTTGCGGAAGAGGGCAGCACAAAAGTTTGGTGTCTGGATTGTGCTGGGGCTGGGTGAAGTGCTCCCGGAAGCAATGACAAGTCCTCAGCAAGAGGCAAATAGACCCCTGAGAGTCAAATTAGCTATTCAAATGATGCAATAGAAGCACAGGGCCATCAACTTTGAGCAGAAAGTTCCCCGAGGCAAGTTCTGTGAGCTCTTGTGAGGCTTCACAGCATTATTTGCTGAATTTTATATCAAAGTACTGCCCTAGGGAAACTTCCTGAGGGTACATCAAATGCAAGCTTCCATCCACAAAATTGCTCTTAATAAATGATGGCGGTATGGCTGCATGTTCTATAAAGTGAGATGCTTCTTAGCAAAGACAGAGACAGAAAGACACTGCACCCACAATTAATAGCCAGTATACCCGAGTAAGAAAAAACGCCCCATGTCCTCTTGCCTAGAACGGGGCAGAGCAAAACGAGCCTATCCAACTAATCCATCCTAGGGTTTTCTGCTGAGTGCTTGTCACACAATGAAGAACCGTAGCTGAAAAGTGCCCGCTTGCTTCCACAGAGCCACTGCCTCTCCTTTTGCAACTCATAATGCTTCCCTTTCCCCAGAAAGACCCTCTGGAACAGGGCCTTTTTGGCTAGCAGTGGGAAGGAAGAGATTGAGTACTGTAATGTTGTTCCAAGTACGGTAGAGACACGTGATTAAATAGGAAGGGTTTTTCCCCCCCCGAGATTTTACCACTGGGCAAACTCTTGGTTTGTGTCATCTCCTCCTGAACCTTTAACACCAATTCCGTATTCACTTCGAGAGATGGAAAGCCACAGGTCTGTTGGCTGGTGGCAACAAGAATGAACAAGGTTTAGGCTGAAGGGACTTGCAGCACATCTGAAAATAAAATGTGGTCCTCAGCTGGAGGATGCAGAAGGCAAGCCCTTTTGTGGGAGGTAGCACATGAAAACACGTGGCCTGCAGTCCAGTGAGGCAGTGGGCATACTGTACTGCGAGGAACTGAGCAACTTCTCTGCTAAGCTTGATGAAATTAAGAAGAACTTGCTCGCCCAGCAGGCCTCTCCCAAAACTCTTGTCAGTGCAATTTATTAATCCTTGACAAACTTACTCATTTCCTATTTTTTGCCTTGATCAATTGTGGAATGCCTCCTCTGTGATTTACAGCAAGCCTTAGATAGTCCCATAAATTGCTTATGCTCTTCATTCTTGGGGGAATTTGGGCAGCTTTCATGTATAACAAAGCATAGTATTTGCGCTTCTTTCTATTATGTCCAGACACTTGCAATGAGGAAGTTAGAAACTGCAAGGAAGGGATTAGGACTACAGTCTCAAATAAAAGGACAGAGGGCTCAATTCTGCATTGTCATACAGTGCGAATACCACCTTTTTACCCCCATTCACAGGGAGTAAATGCTGTGCTCTTCCTACTGGCACTGTAAAGCCTCCACTTTTCCATGGTTATTTCGTGTATAACGAACAGAGCTTATTTTAAATGCCAAGAAAGCTGATCACGCATTTCCGAAAGGGAACCTTGGAAGGGAAGCAGGTTACCAGCACAATGATGAAGAGCTGCCCGTCAGTCACTTGCTTATTATGCAGAGCTAAGGGATCTCACCAGTTCATACAGGTATTTCTAAACAGGGAGAACAAGCCTCCTTTTTTAACATGCAACACAGCCCTGACGCAGTAGGCGACTGCGCTGAAAGGATTTTGAAGTCAAATGCTGCTTACAGTATATCAGAACTTACACTTGTGTAACCTGCATCTTCCAGGAGCCAGCCACCGTATCTTCCCACTGATCTGACTGTCCGTCTTCATATTATTCAATCAGGTATGCATAATATAATTGGATTCTCTCCAGTCTCTGGAGTGACTGTGCTGATAATGCTGATTCTCATTCCCAGAAGCGTACCATGGTTTGCACACTACAGTGCACATCCAAGACTGCAGAAAGGTCGCTTGCAGAATCAGCACTGCTTTCAACACCTCTGGGCAACATCCTTTCCTAGAGAAGCAAATGTTTTCTGGTGATATCTTACTGGACCAACCATCATGCAGAGAGATGTTAGACAAGCTCTTGGGCATAAAGCAGCCTTCTTCAGGCCAAGACAGACGGGATGTCCAACACGATAACACATCACTACCATAAGCAACAAGAACCAACATTTCTTTATTCAGCTTATGTGTGTTTTTGTAATGGACACAGTTCACAACCAACTCGGGGAGGTGCTATCCTTTATTTCACACATCATTTCTGTGAGCGGATGTGCCAGATCCTTAAATCCAGGTCAACCTGCAGCGTCAATTTTTCAGTGCCATTTTTCAGAAGCCAAAACTAACAAAAACCAAAACGCACACAAACCCCCCTCCTCCCCCCCAAGCCCGCCCCCCCAATTTAAAGCAAATGTAGAAATCTGTAGCTTCTTGCAGGCTCCCGATGCCGAGCTTCCCTAGCCCTGTCCCAAGTTCGGTCCGGGGTGGGAACACAGCCCATGTCACGGCAAAGGCCATTTCATAGCAGCCTCCAAATTCTGGCCGGCAGCCGGCCCGGTTCCCTACGGCAGCCCCAGCGGTGCTTGCCGTCACAGCAGCCTGGCCGAGTGTTAGAGCCGGGGCTCTGGCCCCTGCCCAATACAACCCCAGATATATACACATACACACACAAGGAGGATATCTAGCACTCGAGGGATCCCCTACAACAGGAGCATTTTGCAGGGTGCTTGAGGCATGGTTTTGCAAAAAGCTTCCCACAAGTAACGCCGGTTGTGCGCAGTCCCAGCGCAACAGGAATTCACTTCAGGAAAGTCGCACAAAGCCAGAGCAAAGGCAGAGCCCCGTGTCGGCAGACAGACAAGCTGGCGTTTCCCATTTGTTTAGCAGCTTTCCTCATACTTCCTTTCTCTAACCTACACGTGTATGACATTTGCAAATGAAGAGAGCGTCTTCTCACTAGTAAGACTCCAGCATCATGATTTGTTGTAGACAACACGGCACCTCACGCAGCTTTAATGCCTTTTCCTAATGGCTGACAGGCTTTGAATTTTGAAATCAAAAACTGTTAGTTTTCTGCCAAAAGTCCTTCGTGCACACGGAGGCAGCCAACGGGTCATTTAATTATTTATCTTCCCGAGGTCCTTTAAGGCGACTCACGGAAGCTCCCAGGGTCTGAACTGGAGAAAGGTATTGATTAAGACAAAGTCATTAACAAGATCATCCCCAGGTTCTTGGCGAGGCTGTGCAAGTCTGAAATGCAATGCCGAGGCATCAAAACACGGTCTAAGGGGTTTTAACATTTGCAAACAAATCCACCATTCTTTTGGTGCATGAAAGTAAAGGCTAGTTTTGTGATCTGCTTTGCTCAGAACTAAGGCTTTACCTTCTTTAACATCCTACCCACGGGCATGTACTTACTTGCCCCAAAGTTTGCATCGTACCATGGAGACATGTATCCTGTGAGCATTAAAGTAATTTAAATCATCTGTCTAGGACTCTGTAATGATTTTGGGGTGGGGATTACCGAGTACCGGCTCCTTTGTTTCCTCCAAGCTATTGACAAATTTAATCAAGGGCATCTTTCAAGATGGGGCTGTGATATAACCCAAGGACAACAAGAGGCGTTCAGTTAGAAATTAAGATGCGGTTTGCATAAAACTAAGATATACAGTGTTGGTTTTTTGTTTTTTTTAAAACCCTTGGCACTGTGGAAAACCAAAGCTAAGCACAGATGACAAGGAAGCAAATCTTCCAATGTGATGAACACCCAGACCCACAAATATATTTAAGACGCTGAACTTTTATGCAAGCACCTAACTCTCATTGAAATGGATGGGAGTCCAGTGCCTAAATCCCTTTGTGGCCCTCATGGGAAAGAAGGACAAAGCCTTCTGGCAAACATCCAGCTCGAGTGTCACACAACCACAGGTTGTAGGTGGGTTATTTGAGCTTCCTGCATTTCTGGCTGCAAGTTTTTAAATCCCAAGCCTCGTATCGCAGCTTGTAAACAAAGCCTTACTTCTGAGGCTGTAAAGCGATTGAGAAAATTATCCCGTGTACCGAGATACAATGTCAAAGTCACCCTGCTTGGCACGAGAAAGCTCGAGGAGAGGGAAGAGTTTCCACAGCTTGTTGTGGAGAGCTGCCAAGAGGCCAGGCTTAGGAAGTCGCATCAGATGTAATGTGCCGCCCGGCGATCCAGCTGCTGGCTGCAGGTGTTTGGATGGGAGCGGCGGGGAGAGGACATCTGAGGAAGACGGCACTGCTCCTGCTTCAGGGGTGCAGAGGGAACTGTCAGGGAAAACGCTGGCAGTCTATGAAATCACAGCAGGCAAATATTAGAAATGAAGTCATCTCTGTAATTTCAAGCCCTTCAAAACACCGGCTTTTGTTTCTTTTACCTGCGGCTTCATCCTGGCGGCAAAGCTCTGCCGGCATCAGGAGAAGGCAGCTAAAAGCGCTCCTCCGTGAAACCGCAGGCCTGTCCCAGAAACCCCGCGCTCCTCGTGACGTTTGCAATAACTCGGCACGCTCTGGTTCTGGGAAGTGGCCTGTCTGCAACTTCGAGCCCCGTGCCGCTTGCTTTGCGTCTTCCTTTTGCCTTTTGACTCATACTAAGCCTCCCCTTCCTGGCAAGGGAAAGGCAAGCAAGTGGGTTTGCTGCACACATGAATCATGCGTGGTGCCTGCCGCCAGCAAGAGCCTTCCACGGAGGTTTTGATATAAAATATAATTAGCGACAGATTTTGAAAAGATCCTCTCCTCCCATCCAGTTTCCTTCGCAGATGATGTGCGTTTACCACCTTCTAAATTAACTGAAGATTGTCAGGGTCTTAACTACCCACACAGATGATCTTGCTTTTAGGGTACATGATGTTGCTACTTCATATGTCTCCTGAAAAGTCTGCCTGCGCTGTTAGTCAGCCCGGGAGGAGTGCCACGTGTTAAGACAGTCTATTTCAAGAAGACTTATTTCATTGCACGTGGAGGCAGCATATAGAAAGGTTCGAAAAGGCTCCTGACCCCACGGATCCAGAGGCCCCGGGCTAGCTCTGCCCCTAACCCTTCACTGGCACCTTGGCCAAACCACCAAACCAATGGCTCTCAACACGTGGTCTGTGAAGCGTTCGCTAGGGGTGTAGGAAACTGGCTGTCCATGCAATGCTGCCTCTTCTTCTTTCTAGGCACACACCGCCTTAACCAAAAGCAGGCAAGGATGCATTACAGCTTCTACATAGGCAGATACTATTTTTTTTTTTTTTAAACTGTAAAAGGTATACAACGGGGAACGGCAAAGGAGACGGCTTAACCCACCACAGATATTGTGAACAAGAAAAAAAAAAAATGTTGCCCACGTTTTAAACTACCGTAAGATTTAGACTACTATCCATAAAATGAAGGTCCTTCTTACCTCCACAATGCTTACATGACTTTCACCCAATGCATGCTTCAAGAGAGTCCCAACCGTTGCCCAATGAAAATGAATACGCCAGAAACGGGGCTGGGAATTGAAGTGAACCCACCCCAGGTTCAGACAGTATTGTGACGGGGTAGACTGGCCCACGCCTGCTGCGTACTGGTGGGTCGCTACTGACTATATCGATTCATCATCTGAAGACCTGACCTACAGCCTCTAAGGCCACATCCAGAAATTAGAAATCCCAAGGCAGAATCGATCCAAGTGATGTGGTTTTCTGTTAGCGGCACAGTTTGGATCAATAGCAAACAGAGAGCACGTTCACCCTCTGGTGGGGGAGCAAATCTCAGACTGGGTTCCACCATTTTTAAACCAGTCTGCACACACTGAATTTCTGCTCCGTTGTGGGTAGGGACTGGTTTTGTGCGCCAAACTCCTAGTCTGTTACAGGTACAGGCCCCTTTCCGATCACTTATACTGGTAAAGGCGATCTGTACCTGGCCTAAAGGAGCTAAGAACTGAATAATCCCTGCTTAACCAATCAAGCAACAGCTAAAAGATACCTGGAAAAAGAAATAAAGAGGAATCAAGCACAGACAAGAGGGCAAGGATAGAAAAGACACAAAAATAGTCCGGGAAGAGATGCCTAAAACCAGCACAAAGTAGGAAGAAGCAGACAGACACACACTTGGAAAGAAAACTTCTTCATATTCTTTGGGAGCAGTGCACTTGACATGGACTAAAAAGAGAAATATATGGGGAAGGCTTAGAGAAGGCGCTTGTCTAATTCTGGTCCTGAACTAATAGGCTTTCATCCAATATTAAAGCACGACAAACAATTTTATTCTTTTGCATTTAAAAATGGGGAACAGCAGACCAATAAAATCACCATCTTGTCTCAGCACTGTGAAATTCAGGGTTCTGAAGCACAAAATTATTTCTGTATTAAAAGCTTTAATGATTTTGTTCTTAAGGCCTCTCTGTAGACCTACGGCCCTGAGGTTCTTTAGGCTAAATGCAATATTATTTCCCCTGTTTATGGTTTTCTTAAATACAGCCCATTCCTGCAGGATTCACAGGAACATTGACAGGACCAGAGCTTATTAACACTGCAACAGCAAGTTTTTAAAACCATTATGAGTGTTTAATGTCGGGCTTTGTGCAGGATCAGTCACTAGAACATGCAACAATTTGGAGAGTTTCCCATTCCTGTACCCAGGATAAAATTTGTATGCGCAGCCCCCAGTAACAGGAGGAAAATGGAGCATAAGTGGATTTCATGCCAGTAAATTTTCACCTGTGCACACAAGCGATTGTGCCTGCTACAGCTGACAAATGCTGAAATCCAAGCTCAGGTACTGCAGGAAATGTGATCTGTGCTGCACTGGAGTTCAGTGAATATAACATGAAGACGGTGTTTAAAAACCATGCATACACAGTCATGTTTCTACCAAGAGCGTGTCTCATGTATCACTGTGCTGAGCTGAAGAAGAAGGGATTTTACACGTGTTGAACCTCAAGTTATCGATGCACCTAGGAAGAGTATCAGCACATGGGTCTGCGGCTGAGCTGGGTCCGAATCAAACAGCGCGTTCAGATGCAGCTGCTGATTGGGTAATTATACCATCACAAAAACGAAGACGAAGGGGAAGAACAAAGCAGCCGAGCAGGCATTTCCATACCCTAGCATAGACTAACATTCAACAAGAAGGTACTTCTCAGCCCCTTCTCACAGTCGCTTTCAAATTCTACTTCCTCTACAAGCCCATTTTCTTAAATGGGCCGCGAATCAGTGCAGAACTAAGCTTCCCAATTTGAAAGCAGCTTAAAACAGCATGATAGACCGTGTTCTCTCATTATGGTTTATACTATATAGAAGCGAAACCCGTCCTACAACATCAATAAACACCGCAAAGGAGGGCATGAAAGCCTTCTGCAGGGCCTAACTTGAGCAAGTCAAGTGATGGGGATGTAGGATTTTGCACTTGGGTCCCCCTTACTTAAACTGCAGCATTGCAGGTTGAATTTAAAACACCACCCACTGCTCTGAGACTCCTGGAAAAATGAGAACTAGCTAGGCTCATTGGGTTCACCCAGGCAAGACGTCTACCTAACTGATCCCCCTCGTTATTAAGCATTTTATTTCAAGTCTCAAGTTACTTTAACACTGCTGTGGTTCATCGGCTTTCTTTGACTGGAGTAAGGAACTAAAGCAACAGCCCCCCGACTGCAATGCCCATGACTGCTTCAGACCCTGCCCAGGCCGTCTATGCGTCATTGGTAGGACACAGCATAATGCTAGTTGCTTTAAGGTCCATCAGCTCAAAGCCTCAGCTGACTTCTTAAGAAGACAGCTCACTGGCTGCACGGTAACAAGTTTATGGCCCATTGTATCAATAACCTACGTCTTAAACCGTCTCCAAGATTGACCCCAGAAGACCACACAGCTGCACCTTGCCCCATGAACCAGATACTGAAGCACTATCATTAAAGACTAAAAGAGCTCTAAAGGAACTATTGCAGTCCACAGTGTCAATGATCTGGCATTATAAAGAGTTCCCATGCAAACCTTAATATAATAGCCTTTAATGAGCAAGTCACAGGCTACTGTGTCACAGTCTATTTAGGGACACTTAAGTTCATGGATCACTTGAAAAGGAGACAGTAAAGGCTGCCCTTCAAAACTTTTATGGTCTATCACACCCACCCAGCCATGCATGAGGAGCACTAACTCCGTACGCCCTTTATAAAGGGATGGGAAAATTCCTCCCCTGATCCTGCTGGTAAGAAGAAGCTGAAATTATAAATGAAATAACTAACCCCCCACCTTACTTTAGCCACCAATGCATGACAAGAAAGTAAAAATACCATTAATAACTAGCTTGTTCACGGTAATTAACACCTTTGCAGCCACCTTAGCATGGAGAAGTTGGCACACTTAAATACAGCTCAGCAAGGTGTTGTTTACTTAAGGAAATAGAAAACATTAAAGCTTTAGTGAAAGAAAATTATCTGTTATCTCTCACAGTTCTCTTGAGTAGATTTATGGTGGTAATTTTTTCAGTCTAGATTAAAAAAAAAGCTTATAAAGAAAAAAGGAACCACTAAAAACTTCTCTACCATTTTGTCATGCTGTCTTTTCTAGAGTGCTTGCTAAGAAGTCACCAAGCTGGGATTTTTGGGTTCTCTCCTGTGATCAAGTTAGACACCAATGCTGGAAGTGCTGGATGACTTCAGGGTCTGGAACAGACTGAGGACGTCTGAGTAGACTTGGTTGATGAAAGAGCCTTTGCTGGTCTGGGTGCTGCGTGTGTATTAAGAACTGAGGTTCAGGTCAAGCTGGATGGGTGCAGTGTTCGAAGCGGTGCAGATGCGCCTTCTGCTCAGAGGAAGCAGGCCAGTTTAATGCTGGATGAGAAATCAGTGACACAGACTTAGTGTGCAAATGAAGCAAAGGTACACATGTACCAGTCCTTGAACAGCGGTGGTCATAAACTACAGGGAGACCATCCCTTCCATCAGGGATCTTAACCCAAACACGAATGTCTGGGGGAGGTACAAAAGCAAACGCTCTTGGTGCTTGCCACGTCTAAAACCCAATAAAAACAAAAAACAGCGCTTCTTTCTAAGCCTGTAGACTCGCTGGTCTACCGAACTGAAACTCTCACTCCATAAGACCTTGGGCTCTTCATCTTTGCAAGATCTCCGTGAGGTTTTAATTGATTGTTGGCCGATTGAGGCTGTGTATTCATTTCTTCTGGTAGAGAATAAATTAGTTGTATTAGTCATCTTAACTCATTAACCCTTAGCATTTTGATCTTTAACGAAGCACAGAACAAGCATTCATTATCTAGAAGATTGATTCATAAAACAACAATAAGGAATAAGTAGCAGTGGGTGAGTGGAGAAGGGAATCACGTATCAGAGTCTCCATCCAAACAAAGCAACACAGCCATAAAGGATACTTTAACATACTTCCTGTTTCTTCTTTTATTACAATTCAGCCCTCATTGTTAGAGAAAGGAACTTGAAAAATATGGATCTTTATATGCATGTAAATCCAAAGGATATTCCCCAAGAGATTATAAACATTTCAAATAATAGTTCTAAAATATTTGGTAGTATCCTTCTTTCACTCAAAAAAAGAAAAAACCGCAACCAATTACATGCAAAGTATAGGACACGGAATTTTTTTCACTCTATTCGTACAAGTAAGGTAATTCCATACTAGACTTGGTAATGGCATGGAAGCATAAAAACAACTTTTCTCCCCCTCTTACTGCTGCACAATTACGAATGACAGGCGTTTGATGACTACTCCAAGTACCTGTCAAATAGCACAGTGCATTTTTCCTCCATCTCACTAGTTAAAAGGGCTGCAAACTACAAATCTGTGCAAAACAAAGTACATGCAAAAAAAAAAAAATCAATATCTATTTAAATATTCTCTTAAGGAATTCTACTTTTGATTAATTTTCTTGACTTTTACAACATCTGTTAAAAGGAACAGAAAAAGAACATTTGTATTTATAAATTGGTTTGTCCAAAATGCTTTAAGAATTTTTCAGATCCCAATTTGTTTGAGGAATTCTGCTCCCTTCGGCAAAATAGTCAATACTTTATCCCACTGAAATAAGGGCCTGGGACCCCTGCGATGGACAGTTTTATTAAATAATTCCCTTTCCTATTCGGGGTAGGAACGGGTCAACATGATGCTTTGTCAGGACAGCGTGATGTCATGTATCCCGTTTCTAGCATGGGAATGGCCGTGGTACCGAGACAAGGCAATGCCTGTAAGGGAGTGACAAGCTGCCTGTGCAAACTGGGATTTTAAAGGAATTTCAGTCAGAGCCGGGAGCCTAATTGCTACCAACTATTTTTGAAGCCCCTTGCTAAGCTTGATAGAAGCATGTCACCTTTTCTTTTGAATTGTTTAATAAAACTTTACAGCAAGCCAGCAGTATCAAGCGCGTTCCCGCCCCCTCCCCAAATGTCTAGCTCACCACAAGAGGTTCTTCTCTCAGCAAGCTGGACCCTTGCTTGGGGGCTGGAGGGAAGCGCTCCTCTCTCAGCAGGACGGCACAAAGCACACGTAAAGGCTCTGTGCAGCCTGTGTAGGTTTTTCCATTATTCAGGAGTCTAAGGCGCTTGGCAAGTAAATTGCACTTATTTGTGAATGCATATCAATTCCATGAATTCCTCCCCCAAAGTAAATATTTGCAAATCCTATTTTCCATGCTCTGCCCTGCCCAGGGAGAAGTCGTTTTGCCCCACAACACACAGCTCTGCGTGGGCAAGAAGCTTGGATGATTTCCTACCTCTCAGCCCCTCGCGGGATGTCTTTCCCTTCAGCGTTCTCAGTGCGTACAGTTTCTTCATGGCCCAGCTAGCTCTTTTCTCATACTCGAATGAAGGGATTTGAAGCTTCCTTTATCCAGCTGGCTGATGGTCTGTACAACCCATCACATTTTTTATTTTTATGGTGGAGACAATAATCGGGGTTTTGTCTATTATGAGCTAAAGAATCCCCTGGCATAAGCAATGCTGCTTAAGTGAGGATGGGTAGAGACACTGCCTGGTGCATCCTTAGGCCAAGAAATCCCTGTTAACATAGGGCAGAAATTCTGCTTTCACCTGATGAAGGAGGCTTCCTCCTGCTTCTTGGGGCAGTAAGACTACCTGCCAGGGAGCTAGGACCAGCTGCTACTGCAGCCTGGACAGACTGACTAGCCCCTTCCTGCAGACTTCATGATCAAAGTGATGCATGAAAACATTTAGAGGGTTTAAAAAAAAAAAAATGAAAAAGAAAAAGAAGAATCACCCCTAATATTATAAACTGTGGGATGGACAAAAAGGGTAAACTCCTGCTAAGAGTTGTACTGAAAGGGGCTCCTTCTCCCTCCCGTCTTCCCCATCACCCCCGGAGGACTAAGCCTTACATCAAGGCACATCCTGGAGTCACGGACTATCCCACTTGGAGCACATATGAGCCCTGCAGCCCCCAGCCAGGCCGGCTGCTCGTTAAAAGCAAAATATGATTTGGGGATATAGAGGTACTCGGGAGAATGGAGCGCCAGCCTGTCCTGCCTTCTGATGCATCGAGTATAAAGCACAGAGTCCCGTCTCCGAGGCGGACAATTCTGCAGTGGCAAATATTGACAGGGGTTAATACTCAAACAATATAGTTTACTTTATTCACAGCAGACAAATGGTGCAGTTGTTCTCAGTTCACTGAACTCCTCTATATATTTTGTGTGTGTAATACCCCCCTCCCCACCCATTTTCTCTCTTAGATATTTGTCAATGCACAAATGCACTTCTACCCTATATAATGATGGCAGACACCGACAACATATTGATATATAGTGCCACTTTGGAGCAAGATATGAATATTACATTAGCTGAGTTATCACTATAGGGTTCTGACCTTTAACTATCCATTTCAAATTCATTCATTTTCAGCCTATTAAACTGTTCTCTATCACATCGCAAGAATTGACGGTACAAGGGGAAGCTTTCCTGGCAACGTTTAAATCACAACAAACACAATGCTATATTAACAGACTCCCTAAAAATGTCTGTATTTGATCGGTTCAAAAGTGGGGAAAGTTCTCTACTGCATGGACAGATTCTGAGCGGCTAGGTGGAGCTGAAAGTGTCTCCATTTCCTGTCCTAATGCTACTTTATGACACAATTAGGGACCGAATGTTTAGCTATTGTAAGAAGACAAAGTGCGAAACCTTCTCCGTGCTATTCTCCTGAAGAGACCTATAATCTAAGCAGTATATTCTCCAGCCGGCTCTCAAACGAAGAGTGATTTAAAGACGGACAAAAAGAACGAACGCTGTGGAAGCAGCTGGCTGGAAACTTTGAACTGAACTTCACGCAGGCCAAAAACCACGAGGTTGAAGCCAATGCCTGTTTTCACTTTGCTGCCTCCAGGAGTTCCTAACCAGTTCCCAACCACGCAATGTGTCATAACCTATATTTTGAACTCAAAATGATTTGCTCTGGGTAGTTTCACTAAGCGAAACTATCAAAACCAAAAACCCAAACCAACAGACTCTCTCCTCCACAAGGAAGCGAGGCTATGGGACAGCTTTCAGGCCAGAGACGGACAATCAGGCAACTGGACCCTTGTAGCGATTGGACTCTATTTAAGCGAGCAGCTCTACTAGTTACTACAGGAGTATGCACCAAGAGAGTCTTTACACGGAGGTCTGCACAGACTTGTCTCCCCGCTACATGTCCCGTAAACTTCCCAAGCCCTTGCATGACCACAGCTAAACAGACTCATAACAGCAGGCTCCGGTAGCAGCGTTTCCATGCCAGAAACTTGCCAGAAGAACAACCTCCTCAAAGGGCTATGGGAGAGAGAGATCGACAAAGGTATATAGGCACCTAATGGGATTTTAAGGGAGTGAGACACCCCATTGCCAGAAAATCTGGCAAGGTGAGACTAGGATATATCACTGAAGCAAAAATTCAAGGAGGAAAGGATCAGGAAGGCACGACAAGCCGCTTTTGGAAGCATCCGAAAAGCTGCAATAACCAAAATCAACCCCCTGCCCCCCTGCTTCAATTCCAGAATATCCTGGACTTGAACTTGCGTTATACAGGCCAAGCCACAGCTGGTTTCAATCGTCTTCTGTCGAGGGCCGTGTATGTTGATGATCATCCATCTCCGTCCAACAAGCAGAGCTTGAAAAAGAATATGAAGCGCTCCTTCCATAAAAGAGATAGATATATCCCCAAGGGAGCAGAAGCCATTATTGCATAAAATGGATTATTGCCGAGACCTCTGAGAGCTAAACAAATCTGTACTGAAAGCCCTATTGGCACCTAGGTTAACAAATTGTTTCCTAACATGTTCTTTGGCTTCAGATGCATTGAAAGGAAGACCCCGCCAGATTAACATGGTCATCTAATTTATGTTATTAAAATAACCAAGAGACTTCTGGAACATTACTTACTGTATAAAATATCCAACAATAACTAACCTTGTTCTGAAGGGAAGTGTTAATAATACACATACTTGAAAAATATAAAATAAAACCCAAGAATCCAAGTGGCAGAGAGTACTTCGATAATAAAAGGACACAAAAGCAGGGATATGCTAACAAATGCACTTGGGGACTAGGTAAATCTTGGAGCCCATTCTTCTATTTTAATCTTTCTGTATATAATTTTGCACATTTATACTCTAAATATGACATGTTCTTATTAGCTACATTCTTAAATGCCACGGTGGCTTTTGACCGCAGGCTCATCATTTCATGGCACCTATCTGGAATTTCTCCATTCACGACTCGCAGGCTGGTGCCAAATCTCTGCTGCACCAGGATGATGGGATTCCCTTGCAATATTAATACTAGCAGCTCCCCCTGACCCAGCAAACAGCACCTGAGATCCTGAATTTCCCAGCAAGTACTAGCAGAAGTCTCTAGCTGAAGAGAGAAATTATCATGTCCCAAAAAAAACGAGAAAACTGGTCTTCCCAGTTTCTCTCCTCATTTCCTAGTTTTCTCTCTCAACATCTCCTTCAGAAGGCACAGTTCTCACCAGTTTCTAAAACATTTTTTTCTAAGGGGTCTTAATTTATGCCAAGAAAAACACTGCCTGTTAAATGGCATCATTAGACTCACATGGCTTCTTGTGGCGCATGTGAAGTTTTCGGTCTCCTGCATACCAAATGATCCTTAGAGTTGGAGAGAAACTAGAAGAAACAGCTGCTTTATTTTGTGCTCTGATAAGTAAAGAAAAAAAAAAACAAAACAGCCCGCTGAAGAAGGCAGGCTTTGCTCAAGGGAAAAAAAAAAAAATGGGCAAGAAATTTGTAAATGAGTGGCATTAGCATATTGTGCATGGTTTACTAGTGCAAGGACACACTGGGAAAAAACCCATTCAGGTAGCTCTCTCTCTCCCACCTACTACTGCCATGCACAACACCCATCCCTAATACACTCCCTGGCCAGAGAAAACCTCGTACGTCTGGAAAGGTGCCCGTTAGACTTGGCTGCACATCATCTGGGGGCTGGGCAGAATACCTACTACTGCCTGGCACATCCAATGACTTTTATATCCCAGAGTTCAAATTGGGAAAGGAAGTAGTCCCTTCTCTCCTTTCCATATCTCGCATGCTTGAGAGAGGGAGAAGTGGAAAAGCAATAAGAAAAAGGGGGAAGAAAAAGCAAAAGTTGAATCTTTTAATTTTATTTATTTTTTTTTTTTTAAAAGGACTGGGAGGCAGGGACTGGGGGGGCGACAGATCTCTGCCCGCTAACCGGCCCTGAACAGCTAAACCCAAGCCCGTTTAGCAAATATCCGAGCCACCCAAAGAACATACCTGGTTTCCCAAGAGATGAAACCAGACCTTTTGTGCTCCCTGCTTCTGATCTAGAATCACTGGAAAGACTCCCATTGATCTCTGCTCCTCTGACAGAGGAGAACATATGGGCTAGAGAATTTTAGCCATCTTCCCCAAAGTATTCATTCACCTTTGCACTGAGAGAAGGCATGAGATGTCAGGAAGCTAGAAAATGCCATTTGAACCCTCACTTCAGCCTGGCTACTACAAGGCTGTCCTAGGTAGTCATTAAAGAAGTTTTATAACAAAAATAGAAGCCTTGCCTCCCATGACCGAGACAAAGGGAGAGTCTTTCAAAGGCACAGGGAGCAGTTCAACACCTAAAGAATCAGACTTTGTGGTGGAAATGATATCTTGTATTAGACCAACTAGATTTTTGCACCTCACCACGTAAGAAGTTCTAGTCCATCCTTTTTTTCCCCTTTCATCTGTGAAATATGAAACACCATAACCAGAAGGAAACAGGACTACATCTGGCTTGCCAAACTACTTGGAGGTAAACAAACTATTCCAACTCGTCTCTGAGCCTAACCTGCATAAAATAAACTGCCAAAAGGACATTTTACCACACCTTTAACTCTCCTCTGAAATAGGAGCTTTCATTTCTACGAGGGAGAACTTTTATAATCTTCTCTCCTATGCCTGAGGAAGGGTACTTGTGCCCGAAAGCTTGCAATTCAAGAATTTTTTTGCAAAAAGCTAGCTGGTCTAATAAAAGATATCACCTCTGCCACGAGCTGCGATTCCTTTTGCTTCCAGACCAATACGGCTACCACCTGGATACCATTCAACACCCAATACACTTTCAAAAGGGAGCGAGGATGCTTTGCAAATCTCCTCCAAAAGCAGCTGCTAAATGGGAGTTTGGAAAAAATGATAGGGAGGGGCCCTGCAATTTTAGCAGTCATTAATTTCCAGGCTGCTGCAGAATTATTAGCAAGCGTTTCCCCATTTTCCTTCCCTCCACCTGTTCAGCTATTCCAAGTGCCACATCTGCTGGGTGTCTTGCAATGTAAGCGCATGCACACGCGCGCACATGCTTCCACGCGTGGAGCTCTGCCCACGCCAGGGGCTGACACTGTCCACAGCGGAGTCACACCCAGGAAGGGATTTGCTCCAGTGAATCACATCCCTCCACAACTCGCCGGCAAAGGCTGAAACAGAGACCGCTTTCAGAATTCCCATGGCAACAGTTTGCTCCCTCTACAAACTCTGACATCATTGGCAGCATTAACGCTGCATAAAGCAGCAGCCTTCAGAGCAGAGTCTGACCCTGGGATTCATGTGATGTTACTTTTATTTTTTTATTTTAAAGTCCTAAGTGTAGAGGGACCCCCCAGTGAAGCACGACTGGACTATAACTAACTATAAATCCCAATGGCTGGATTTAGTGCAGACTCTTCCCTCTTCCTACTTCTTACAAAGTCATGGCTTTATCTCAAATAATGGAAACTGGATTTTTTACAGTCAGTCAGAGCTGACCTTTAGAAAATCTTCAAATAGAACCAAGGTCGTGACTGCTCGTGGTCACTGATGCTATGGCAATTTTCATAAATACAGGGATGTTAATCCCCGTCGTCTGACTTAATTTCAATTTAGATAATGACATTCTGCCTACTTACAACTTCCCAGTCGTTTCAGCTGGGCTCGAGCACTCTTCACTTTGCGCCCTGAATCGTTCGGTAGGTTTGGCGTGCTGTTCAACCGCTGGCTGTATTTCAGCTCTGCTTGAAGTGTACCCTGCATGCTGCACTGCAGTCCAGGTTTCTAAAGCACTTCAGGATCTTTACCTTTATGGGGTCCGCAAAGCTGGAAAAGGCTACTGTCAAGTAGTACTAAAAGCACGTTCTTTCTAAAGGCTTGGCAAAACATTTGGAAAGGAATACAGGTATAAAATTTCACTGTGCCACATGGTTGATTATCCAATTGAAAATGAAACCTGGAAAGGTGCACTGCAAGAACACCTGCGGAAGTGAGTGGGTTGCAGCAACAGGTTTCCATGCAACACGCAGGGGATGCTGAACACCGAGCGCACGCAGGATTTCCGTGTCAGATGGATTTTAAGGCCCTGGGTTTACCAGCAGCCTGTGCAAACTTTATTTCCATAAGCAAAGCAATAGGACACCTAACCCGACCAGAGTGGCATGCATGTTTCGGTGGCCACAGGTTCAAATCCCACCTCTCGTTTTCCCTCCAACTAAAAAAGGTGCTGCTCTTTGGAGTTCTCTTTCCAAGCACAGAGGGAAGAGCTGCCCAGAGCAAGGGACTGGGCTAAGAGGTGTCATCACGACAGTTAACAGCATCAGCCCTTTCCAGAAGCATCTGATCTCTGATGTCATGCTAAATATTTCACTCTTCAAACCGATAAAAATCCTGCCAAAAATACCTTGATCTGATAGAATGCCTGGGGAAAATTAATCAAAAGGAAACTTCATAGGCTCGCCATGCAAAAGTCCGTCCACCCACCACCCACCCAAGAAACTATAAGACAGTTTTTTTTTTTTAGACGGTACAGAAACTGTGCTGTCATAGCCTAATGCTAATTGGCACAAAGGCTTGAAAAATACCTCGGGTTTACTGAACTGCTTTGATTTCAAGTCTTCAGAGCTGAATTTCCTAGCTTCTTTATAATCCTGTCTTAACTATCACTATGGGTTTGAAGTGAGAAAGAAGCTTACAGACACAGATCGGTATCGATGTTCGCTCATGCCAGACCACAGCCTTTTCATCCATCAAACCCTAGAAAAACCAAGATGACAGAAACACGGAGGGGACCTGTGGGTTTCTATTCTAAAGAAGAGCTTGCAGAAGACAGCAGATGATCACCTACTGGATACCGCAGCAGTCACCGTCTTCCCTTCTCTTGCCTTATGTGAATTGTTCTGACCTGGGAAACCTCACCGCCCAGAATCGACGGGTTCACGCCCAAGTACTTGGCGTATGCAACTTGTACTAGAAACCCATCTTCCGGGTCCCACACCTCCCTGCAACAAACTGCAGCCCCCTGTTAACTGAAGCAGGAACATTTAGGCAATAGGAACAAATCCGAGATAGAGATATATTCCTTGGAGAACGGGGGTAGCTGCTGTTTGCTGCTGTCCACTTATTTTGTTTCCGTACCATTTTATTTTCTTCCCTGGAGCTACGGCTTTCAGTTTAGTAATCACTAAAGGCTGTTTGGTTGCTGCAGTTCCCCATCGTACTGGATGGGCATTTGGCGGGTGGGTTCTCCTGTATTCTTCCTCACAAACATGCGACTGTGGGTGAATTTAAGCAAAACTGCCACCCCCTCCCTGTCCCCATCAAAAGGGAACGCAACAGAAAATAAGCATCCAGAATAGCTGTACTGAATACACACAGGTGCTTGCCATGGAGATGAATGGGTGACGGCAGAGCTGACGGTGACGGCAAAGTAGCCCTGCACTAGGCTGCAGCCAGAAGGAAGCGTTGCTACTCGAAGGCTGACGGATGCGATGGACGCTGGGACTGCGACCCCCAGGAAGCGTTCTGCGGACCGCACCCAGACAGCTCTGATTAGCGCATTTCGGATTGCAGCTACCTGCTTCAAAAAGGTAGCTCCTGATACCTTCAGCTCGGTATAGGCATTTTAGACTATCAAATGGTCTATGCAGTTACAAACGAGCTCATCTCAGTTCTCTGCCGATCCCCACACCTATGACTAATCATGCAAGATTTAAGCCATCACGAGAACTAAGAATAGAATGTGTCATTTTCTTCAAATTGCTTCCCACAGGATTCTCTCTCTTTCTTCCTTCCTTTTCAAGTATCTGATCAAGAGCAGTTGCT
>NW_005841934.1:2006285-2007226 GCF_000455745.1 Alligator sinensis
GGTTACAGGTTCTCCTGCTTTTGCTTTGTTTTGCTTTAAACGTCCCATTAGAAGGCCTGGTAGTGTCTCTCCTCCTTTTTTTGCTTTCTTTGGAAAGAGCATTTTACTAATAGAAATGCAAGCATTAGCCTTCCAGCCCTTGCTCACCAAATTGGAACTAATCACCTGGGTTAATGTCTAAACTCAATCTTTACTGAGAGACTTTACTCCGCTCATGATGCTGTACACCTTAATACCTTCCCTTTAATGTAGAGTTAAAAAAAATTGATGCTAAAAATCCTTCCAAACACTGTCTGTATTACAACTGACAGCCTGCCATTTTCATCAACATTTATTTTACATTTACTTTAGGACTCATGCACCTTTCAGTGTCTACCAAACAGCATCTCATCAGACATAACCTTGCCATTTATCTAATCAGATATTTCTATTACGATTTGTGAGAAATTCTCTTTTCCACCAGCAGCTGTTCTTTCAAATCTCGCTGCAAGTGAAGGCCAATATAGCCTCCATATTATCATTTTCTATAAGAGCTTTGATTTCACTTTGGATTAAGCCAAGCAAAAAAACCCCACTAAGTCTACGCAATTCACTTAAACTTTAACATCCTGAACAAACTTTCTTTGGTTATAAAACCCTCAATCTATTTTTCAAATTGCACAATATACATTCCCGTCTTTCAGCAATTAGTTTTAAGTTTAATAAACATACTCACTAGAACAAAATAACATGGGCAACTGGCTTACAGAAAGGAGTGGGAAGCTGACTATTGTGAGAACTCAACATTCAATTCATTTATAATGCACTTTTTAAATGGAGACAACAAACTTAAAACAAATATTAATTCTTACTGAACCATTGACACAACACACACAACTCAGCTCATTTCCCATTCATAGACGGCTGTTCACCAGCCAGTCACATCGCTAGGAAGCCCTAAA
>NW_005841934.1:2007236-2051281 GCF_000455745.1 Alligator sinensis
GTATCAATGTTGCATTATTCTTGTGTCAATTCTATAAAGTACTAATTGATCTAACAAGCACTGTATTTCTGAATCCCCCATCAGCATTTTAAAAGGTAAGTGCCGTTTCATAAATGAATCAAAATCCTTGACTGGTTGTCCTCCAGTTCTGCACATTATAAAACGTCGCTTATAAAAGCAGTCTGCGTCAGAAGCCTTCTTGCATTACCTACCCCTTACGTGCGATGATGGACCAAGTTCATGACTTTCTTCAATTAGTACGGTGCTTACATCGATATATTTAAGTCTGTTTCTTGTGTTCAGTCATTGACCATGCTGAGTGGTCCCCTCTGCCTCGTGCCTCTTTCCATCTGTGCTCAGCACAGTAATTAAGATACAGTACTCAGAAGAAAACCTTGCCAACGGGCCTCCATAAGAGGCTCGATATCTCTAGCCTACGTTGGGATACATGGATCTCAGCTCTATAAAGTGGGGATGATAGCACTTCTATACCATGCCAGGGTGCTGGGACGCTAAATCATGATCATGAAGTGCCCATAGACAATGGAAAAAGGAGGCTGTATCAGCAACTTTGAAGGATATTACCCTTCTACTGAGTCCCATTTACTGAAAACACCACCTGAGCCAGGGCATACTCAATCTACTCTTCCTACACCACATCTGGTTTGTCGGTGTGGTCTTTACAACTACCCCTTCACTGGAAAAGGAACACACTGGCCTGTGCAAACACGCACAAAAACCACAGAGTTCAACGCCAGTTTGAACTTTGGCCATGCTTAATCCAGGCTACCTGGGTCAAAACCAACCGTGCAAAGATGCAATGAAGTCTCAGTGGTAGCCCACGTTTTATGCTTGGCCTGAGCACATGCACAAGTATGCTCACTATGTTGGATTCAAAATGAGGAAAAGGCGCGTCTTTTCCATTCAAACGCCTCTTGTGCTCTTTTCATCACGCTGAGCAGCTCGCTCGTCAACTTTGCTGTATTTAGTGCAAGTACAAATAATTTTTCTGTGCTCTTTCAGTGGTACGGTAACTAAGAGTTTCATTACAATAATGTATCAAATCTCCATCACAATTAGCTTTATTTGCTCTTGGTTCCTGTTCCCAAAAGGCACACTAGATACTAAAATAGATCAGATTGGTTTTAAAATAAAACATTAACTCTTATCGACTGAATAATTCTCTCATTGACAGGGAAACCAATGAAAACTGTGCTAAATAGTAATGGCTTCACAGCAAAATTTCTGTTAAGTGAATATTGCTACTGTTAATTGCTATTAATTCTACCTTAGTTATTTGTTGCAAGTCTGATCATAGTTGTTTTTACTACATAAATGCATCAAACTGACAGGGGTTTCCTATTAATGCCATCCCTGGTAGAGTTTGGGCATACACAGCAGAAGGCACGTTACCTTCTCCTTGTCCGAGCTCAGATAGTCATTGGATGTGGGAGGCTAAGGACGAGAACGAGGATCATGGTCTCACCGCTGTTCTGCCTCCTCCATCTCTTAAAGGATCCACTGGGACTGCTGTAATTCCCTGGCCTTTGCCAGCCAGGCTCATAAGGAAGGAGACTTATCCCATGCAAGTGCCAGAAGCAAACCAGTGGGTAGTAGAGAAGGAACAAATAAGTTGTGGCATCGTCCTTCTTTGCCTTGCATGGGACTAGGCACAATCTAGCCCTCATTCTAAACAGTGATTTAAAATCAATATAAATCGCAATGAACTTTGTCACCGCGGCTCCAGCAGAGTGGATTTTTCATTCCGTTTCCTTGCCATTTTTCTCCCCGTAAAAAAAGTTCTCTGGCGTGCAGCCTGCCTGGAGATGAAATAAAGCCATTCTGAGCTTCAGCGCTGTAGGTAAGCACCCTCTCGAGGAACGCAAAGCACAAAGCAGGCTTCCATCATGCACATATCTCTACATCTAAATACAACCATTTCTATTAAATATTTAGGGCTCAAATATTTATTTCCAGTCAATTAAATTGAGTATTACATATCCTCCTGGGAATCTGTACTCCTTCCCAATATGCAGCAGAGCAACAAGAGGGTAGTTTTCATATCTACTCCTGACTATTAACCGCTCATGCTGCAGAGCCACCTGAAGGTCTCGACTATCTCAGTGATGCAGTTAACCTGAGTGAATGCTACTGCTCCCCACAAAGACTTTACGGTCTAGAGAGACGTAACAGCAGGTGAAACAAGCACACTTCTGATCCAAAACATGCTCTTGTATCAACACACACGGATGCAACTCATGATTCTTTGCATCTACAAACCACAATGAATTCTCTGCCCTGGTTTAATACTAAAAAAAAAAAAAAAAAAAAGTTATTTTTTAAATAACCCCTGCAGATGACACGCCTGAAACAAAAGCATGGCTTCTACTAATTGCATTTACAACCAGCATTTGATGCACAAGCCATCTTCAGGCGATTTATTTTTGTCACCATGGGACCATGCATCTTAATGCACAGATCCACCCTATGGAAAACCTTTTTTATTATAAAATAAAATGTAAAAAAAAAAAAAATACTTGAACTTTAATCTTTAATATGAAGTCACATTTTACACCATTAAATTATCCAAGTAAAATGGACTTGAATGTGGGAAGACAATTTCCGCCATCATTTCATTAAAGTTGAAAGAACTTATTTATTTTAATAAGCTGAAATGTCCATATTCCAGGAAATTAACATCAAAAAGTGTTATATACGCCCAGTATCACTTAAAAGCCTGCAGAGCATTATGCTTTTTTTTTTTTTTTTTAAATAAAAAAAAAAGGAAAAAGGCAGAACTCAGCAAAACTACCTTCAAAGCAGTTATTTTTATTATAAGGTCCAATGGTGCTTTGATAAGAGATATCAGAAGTCTCTTTTCTGTGCCTTGCAACACACAGCCTATCCTAAACTCCTATCAGGTAGCAAGCAATTATACCGATTTCCCCAATGTAAGGTATTCAGGGGATGCCGTGTTGGTGGCCCTCCCCCACAAATGAGTTGTTTCGGCTCCACTATCAACAGGTCTGGGCAGAAAAAGAACTGGCCTGACGCCATCAAACTGCTGATGGCTCCTAGGGAAAGGTCGAGGCAGAGCTGGGCATATCCAAAACAGTCACACGCAGGAGCCTGAAATTATAAGCAATGCAGCAAAAGACACATAATGGATTACCAAATTCACAGTGATTTTTGTGCAGCTTAAGGAAAAAAGGTTTCATTGCATCTTCTCTCGCTACCTTGCGCTTCCCCTTTGTTTTCTTTTTTTAATCTGCCATTTGTCTTTGAATTTCTGCTTCCACTGAAAGCATTCGGGAGCAGAGGCCACTGAGCTGTGTGTTTGCATAATCCCTTGCACAACAGGGTCCTGACCTCTTTCAGGGGCACCTGGCTACTACTTCAGCAGCACAAATAATCGTGTGCGCCACAAAGCGTGGAACTGCTGACACGTTCCTGGATGTTAAAGGCCTCTCTATTTGCCGAGTGAAAGAGGTCCATCTTCTGCAGAAGTCAGTTTACTCTGGGAATTGGGAGCAGCGCGGGGGTACACGGTAGTGCTGCACCACGTAGGAGAGTGTTTCAAGTTCAGGCCCTCCCACAACAGGAAGAGAAAGTTGTGAAAAACTCTACAATTCTTAGTACCTTTCATTACGCCAAATAAGAAATCCCAAAAAAACATTTTTCTGCAAGCTTTCAGGCGCACACACCCTTCCTTAGGCTCAGGGTAAATTAAAGATGGTAAAAATCCCCATAGGTAGAAAATACATTTTTTGTAGCCAAAATATGAGTGAAATAGAGAGCTAGTATTTTCCAAGGGGTGTCTTGAGTCTAAAAAGGTTGAGAACCACTGTCGTACGTAGAAAAAATATATATATTTTCTTCCTATGGGGATTTCTACCATCTTTAATTTTTCCTGAGCCTGAGGAAGGGCGCGTGTGCCCAAAAGTTTGCAAAAAAAGATCATCTTTTTTTGCAATTTCTTAGCTGGTCTGATAAAAGGCATCATCTCCGAACCAAGAGTTCTGGAGTTTTGCATTTCTTTTCGTGTCAGACCAACACAGCTACCAAATACATCTCTGAACAAGTTGTGGAAGCCTGGAAGTATAAACTACCTGGGAAGTGAATGTCACCTTTAGTTAGCAGCAGATTGGCATCTGGGAAGTAAAAGCCCTTTAGGCACCCCCAGGGTGAGAAGGACCTAGGCTGCAACGGGAACCTGGCAGCTGAAAACACCAGACGTCTTTGGAAGACAGAAAACAAGCGAACAGAATGGGAAGTGATTTAAACTCTGCGTGACTTCACAGTCACTAGCGCCTTCAGGGGATGAGCTTGTTTTGTACTGAAAAAGGGCACACGAGGCAAACTGTGTAGTGCAGTGCCTTCCAACCTGTGGCCCGCAGAGCCCAAAGACTACGTCTGAGGGGTCTGGGAAAGATGACTATGATCAATCGAAAGTATGCGAATACCCACACTTATAATTCAAACGGGTCTGCAACTCCATTCAAAATTATTAGGGGTCTGCAAATGAGGAGGAGGTTGAAAACCACTGGTGCTGTGCCCACAAATGCCATTCTTTCCTCTAAGACAGTGGTTCTCAACCTTTATGGACTCAAGACTTGGAAAATACTAGCTCACAATTTTCACTCTTTTTGACTAACAAAAACAACAACAAAAAACCCCAAACGTACTAGAACAATTCTTGTGTTGCAGAAAACTTGGAGACTACAGCGGATCAGAACGTTTTAACGCTCTCAGTTCCTATCTGAAATCTCCCTGCCCTGTCTAGACGAGCATGGACATGTGCTATGTGGCATCGCAGACCTGGGTGCAGGGCAGCACACGTGGCAGCAGCACATGCCACCCAAAACCAGAGGCCAGAGCTACACTGCAGCTGCTGGCCAGGCTTCCTGCTGCAGGGCGCCATGCCTGCCACTCCAAGGACCCCAGGTAAGGCAGCACAGTCGCTGGCTTCAGCCTCCCCGCCCTGCTCGGGGTAATCTGCTGCCACACCAGAGTGCACATGGCATGGGCATTCCTCGAGGACAAGTAGCAGCACCACAAGATGTGCAGGTGCTGCTTCTCCCCAGGGAAACACGTTCCTCCTTGACTGGACACCGCCTCTGGGTTGGTCTTGCGAATCACGTTTGCACACTCAATTACGTAGAACTCCCTGGCCCCCTTGAAAGGATCGAAGAGGCACGAAACCCTGGTTGAGAAGCACTGGGCTAGGAGCTCACCACCCCTCAGAACCGAGCCTGAGGACTTGCCAGTGTGAAAGAGAAGCATCCGAGGTCTTGCTTGCAAAGGATCGTGCAGAGTACCCAAGTCAGTGGCATTTAAGGGCACTTGTCAACTCATAAAGTGCATGGGTTAAAAAGGAGGCAAGAAACTTCTTTGGCATTTCAAGCAGCAGAGGTTGTGGCAACATCTCCGCCCTTCTATTCTCAGCATTTTCTTCTCCTGTGTTGACCTCTAAGGAAATTTATAGGCTAGGGCAGATGACACTGTCTTGCAAAACAAGCCAGAAAAACAGAAGTGCCCAATGTGGATTTGCTCTTTCCAGTTCTTTTCGGTGCCCTAAGATTTGTATGCATGCCCGCGGCTTGTGCATCAGCAAGACTGCAGTAATAATTACAGCAAAAGTACAAGATGTACCAAGGCAAAAAAAAACAATGCCAGCAGAACTTAACCATGCAAATGAAGCCTTTATTATGCAAGAGGAGACCAGAAGGCTGCTCCAGGGCACAGGTTCCAGTGCTAGCCTGGATTCAGTTCTCAGCTCTGCAACAGGCATCCTAGGTGGCCTTAGGCAAGTCACTTACAGCTACATCCTACTCTATTAGTTGCCTAAATGGACATAAGCACCTAAAAGCACTCCTATCCCACCCTGCTGGAGTCCTTCCAAAAAGTCATTAGCACAGCAGGTAGGAGGACTGCTGTGTGTGGCCTGGTCTTCATGCTGAGGACAGGGGGAGCATGCTACAGGAGTAAATTCATTAACATTTTTTGTGGGGAACTGAGCAGGGTAGAACAGGATTGCACTTAGCACCTAATAGGTGGAACAAGATCTGGTCCCAATGTGTTTCCTGATCTTGAAAAGCAGTCTCCCCAAAATTTAAGACTGGGATAATGCTACTGCACTAGCTCAGTGGTGCTGTAGGATAACTATGTGCATACAGGACTATAGGACCATCAGATACTATGGTAATGTGAGGCAGATAAATACCCCAGATGAAGAGGGATCTTCACTTCTGAGTTTTTAATGCAGAGCAAGAAGGATGGTAACTAAGACACAGAATGGGCCTGGGACTCTGGAAGAAATTAGCAGTGCTGCCTAGAAAACTGACATTCAGGATTTACTTTGAAATGGAGAAAGACAAAAAACCGGTGTCCAGTGAAGTCAGTGGGAAGACTCGCACAGCGGGAAGACTGCTTGCTGTTATAAAGTCAGTCCACAGAAGAATGCGGAAGTGGCTGAGGAGAGCCCGAGATGTCTCGAGCTGACAGCTCAGCCGTGGAGAATAACAAGGACCCCTCCGTCCCGGTTGTTGTTACCCCCAAAGCCAATAGGTCCCATCACGTCTCACAACCTCAGCTGGAATCAGGGGTCTTCACCCTCTGGCACAGCAAGTGAAGACCTGGGAGCCATCATCAGGAATAAGACCACTAAATCTCACTCGTGATCAATAAGCAAATTAATCCATGCGTGGTAAAAGCTGGGAGATGGGGGAGTCAGTGCTGGATGACTGACTGCTGCTAGGAATCACGTGTACAGGGAACAGGCACTTCATCTGCATTAAACCCAATGCCTCACCAGTGCTTGACTTTACCCGTGTGCCGCAGACTTCCACGTCTCTCGAACAAAATGCCTTTTGCAATGCCAGGGCCCACAGTCTCCAGCAGACTAGGAAGTCACAGAGACAATATTTAAAAGTTCAGGGCAGTATCTAAACATTTAACAAGAAACACAAAAACCAGTATTCAAATACTGTTTAGAGACGTAATTCATATGCACAGCTCTACAGTCCATTGTGGGATTTCATATGTATTGAACTGGAAAGTGTCAAGTGTTGGCTATCTGATCCTGTGGGCACACACCGGCTTCAATAAAAACTGAGCAATTCAGAGCCAGTGTCTGGTGCACCGTGCTCCAAGGGACCTCTGTCCCCGAATCAAGAACTCACCCTGGTCCGATCTGCTTAGTCCCTCCCCGCAAGGAAAGACTGGGAGCCTCATGGGAACACCCTGAAGCATGCCTTAAGGACCAAGAAAACCCAGATTTGCCAGGTGGTAGCACAAACTGCACTGCACACCTAGGATCACCACAGAGAAGGTCTCTTGCCTCCAGTCCCAAATATAACACCTAAAATACCCTATCAGCTCTTGAGCCTTGGCACATTGCAGCTGCCATGAAATCCCACAAACAGGTGGCCTGCAAGGTAACCAGGATCTCGGCAGTTATTACCATCATCTGGTAAGGCTCCGAGACTGGACACGTTGCACTGAGATTCGAAAAGCTTGGGTTCAGCTTCCTGCTCAGCTGCAGTCTCTCCATGATGCACTAGAGAAGCCACTTCAATTGCCCTGTTCTTGTAGTCCCCATCTATAAAATGGGCTAATATGCCCTTGCCTAAGAGAAGGCATGAGGATTAGAGCTCACTGGTGGCGAGGTGCTTGGATGCCACGGTGACACCGGACATGTAAGCACCTAGACAGATAGAGCTGACATTTATTAATTCCACCTTTCTGTAGAGGATAGACATGTGATGTTCAGCGCAAAGGATCTGCAACAATCCTACCCACCTCTTACGAACTGCATCAAAGATTACAGTATTGGCAGTTGACAAGAAGATGGACGGTAACATCTTGTCAGGAGCCACTCACGGCAGTATTTTGCTTGCTTTTCCCATTGTCAAAGGATGCACTTGAACAGCAATATTCCCTCTGCAGGCACAGGCTGCCTTTTCAAGAATCACAAAGGCAGTAACCACAAGACTTTTGATGTCATATTGTGCCTCCTATCTTTAGGGCAATTCCTGGGGTAGAGAGACTAAGGAGAAGATTATCAGATAACAGCCTCTTATAAATCAACAAGATGTCGTGCGGTGGCCAAACAAGGCCTCAAAAATACAAGCAATACTTCTGCCACCCCTTTGCCTAGTGAAGTACTAGCCCTGCTCAATCCATTTATGCAGCACAAAGATCCCACTTTCTACTCCAAAATGAAAATTCCCATTCTCCCCTTGATTATTTCATGCTTCGACTATTGCAACAGCAACAATGCCCAACTACTACTTTTATCCACGCTCTACAGCCTATTCCAAGCCTTGCTGGTTGCTTTGTTTTCCACCATGGTATCGATGCCACTTGGATACCATTCAGTTATTTATTCTGCAATATATATTCAGCTATATATTAAACTGAAATTGGAAGTTGGGTGTATTGTTGCAATCTTTTAGGAACCGCAGGGCAACAACGCTCTCCCACCTTCTCTGTATTCTGCAGCATATTTGTTAAGCTTGTGTTACAGTTGGTATCTGATCTTTCCATCGTGCACTTGCACATTCAAGATCCGTAGGCTCTGCGTATTTATTTCCTTTCTAGAAAAGATCCAGGAATATTTCAAATTCGATATCTTATACAAAATAACTAGAAATGGAGGAATTTTTTTTTTTTTTTTTTTTTAAAGGAGAATTTAACTCTGTTGTGTTTCGGCATATTTTCAATTGGTCAAGTAGAAAATATTAGCAGTCATCACGACAGTTTTCAGGAAATGACCCAGGATGGTCTCAATGAAAAAGCAACAGCCATTGCACAGCCTAAGGTTTAAAGCGGGGAGGGCTTACTTTTGCCACCTGCACTGCATGTTCTGTAGAGCCCCAGGTGTTCAGTGCTAAATTGGGGAGTTTTGGAGGAATCCTGGGACTGCAGCATCCAAGCCTTTGAGAACTCGATCCAATTCTCCAGCCTATTTAGGTTTATTGTATGGCGGTAGACGGAAACCTCATGGAAGTACTAAAGCTCTCACTAAGAGGTCACCCTCCCGTTCTTTCCATCAGTACAGCACCGTTGCCAAAAGCCTGCTCATTTTTTTGCCTATATAAAGCTTGAAGAGTTAGACTTTGTAGCTCCAGGTTGTCCAGCTATTAGCATCCTACAATCAGAGGCCAAAAGTGTTCAAAGTTAAAGGCTACACATGCATTTTTAACTCCTGGAAAAAAAAAAATTAAAAAAAAAAAAAATCAATCAACTTGCAACTTCAATGAGAGGCTCAGCACAAACCCAGAGCAACAAACCCACTTCACATCACAACAACGTTATTACAGCAATGAGAATAAAACATGGATATTTTGCACCATAAAGGCAGTAAAAGAAAGGAGAAGCTGGTATTATTGGTTTCCAATTAAAAAAAAAAAAATAATAATTCAGGTCTGTGACTATTTAAAAATAAGTATCCTAAGAGACTTTTTTAGAAGAGGACATGCTAATTTGTGCAATGGCTGAATAAGTAATTAAGGCATGAATGCTCCTCCAAGTGGATGCCTTGGCTGCACAGAAGTAGGAAAGAAAAACTCCTCCATGCCAAGGGACTAAGGCACCTTTTGACACAAGAAGTTCCTTAGAGACATTTCAGTGTTAAATATGCAATGCCTAGGTCTGAAGATCACCTCCTCTTTATAAACACTTGCCTTCTGGGTAAGCGAGATCAGATTAATATTCTACAGATAACAATGTGCCACTTTTACCAGAGTATTTTTCCTGCTTTTGAAGATATGAACTTGATTCTTTCCCTCCTTTTTCTACTAAAAGTGAACCACATGTTTTCCCCCTTTGTTACAGCAGAATAGCAGAACAAGCGAGCACAGACAAAGCACTTCTCCATGACACTTCCCCATCAGCGGTGTACTCCTGTTCCCATGGCACATTGCGAGGGGGACAAAAACAGAGCCAGTGTTTGTACCCAGCCTGGTTTGCAAGTGGGGCTCCTGTATGTCATAAGCCAAATGCAAATCAGAGTTGACACTTCAAAGGAAGAAGTGGAATGGCCTCCTATTTTATTTCTATGGACCAGCCTTGTGAAACAGGTGATTAGGAGACATCTGGAAGAACTGCTAAGTAATGAGACTCAATATGCAAGTAAACACATGGCTGCTAGGTTCAACAGAGTACTGATCAGCAAAGGCAGGAGAATCCAGTCTCTATTAACCGATCAGTTCAGAGATTAAACAGGAGTATTTTTGTGGTCCTCCAACTTCTATGCCCTTTAAACGTTAGCTGAAAAGAAGAAAGAACAGGGGAAGTGAGCCAAGCAAAGTCTGTCACTTTGGAAAGGCTGGACATGACACTGTTTGCTGTGTTAAGAGGCATTTCGGGACATTTTTGGAGGATGTGTCCAGAAATATAATAATCAGTTCAGGCTTTCGACTTTATCATTTTGGTCCGCACCAAGAGTTATCTTCCCAAGAGAGGAATACTGACCGAGGCAAACAGGTCATTAGCTACCTCTCAGTTCAGCTGGCATTAACACTCCCTTCCACAAAAGCCGCCACATGCCCGCTGTTTCCGGCACAGTTCACATTAACAGCTCATCTAACAAGAACACTGTGCACCGAGGCAAAGGCCTGCAAATTCACACGTTTACAAAAGGACAAAACCAAGTCGTTTCATCATATTTAAAACCATTTGCTACCCTTATGGGAAATAACCTTTAGTGAACTTTTCTTCTTTAATGCCAGCAATAGCTTTTAAAGAAAAAAAGAAAAGCTCAAGTCTTACAGTTCACTACTGTCATGTTTTACGTGTAGCATCTTCTCAATCTGGAGGAGCATCTCCCATCTCTTCAACACCAGTGAGGCCACATCTGGAGTCCCATATCCAGCTTTGGGTCCCCCATTACAGAAAGGATGTGGACAAAATGGAAAGTCCAGTGGAGGGTAACAAAAATGGTTGGGTGCAGGGGGACATGACTTGTGAGGAGAGGCTGAGCGAAGTGGGATTATTTAGTCTGCAGAAGAGCAGGAGAGTGGGATTATTTAGTCTATCAAAAGACCGAGGGGACTGAATAGCCGCCTTCATTCTCCCTGCAGGAGGGTTGCAGAGAGGACAGAGCTGGACTGGTCTCGGTGGGGGCAGATGACAGGACAGGGAGCAATGGGCTCCAGTTGCAGCAAGGGACGTTGAGGTTGGATACGAGGAAACACTCTCACGAGGAGGGTAGTAAGGCACTCAAAGAGGTTACCCAGAGAGGTGGTGGAGTCTGTATCCTTGGAGGTTTTCAAGACCTAGGTAGACAAAGCCTTGTCTGGGATGATGCATTGGGGCTTGGTCAGCCGTGAGCAGGAGGTTGGACTGGAGACCTCCTGAGGTCCCTTCCTACCCTCATTATCTACGACTATGATCTCTGAGGACTGCTGTAATGGTCATTTGACAACAACGCGTTCATGCACAGCGCCAACTAACATGACAGCCCAAAGCTCCTTTTCTTAATGGATTCCCCTCTCCCCCACAAGGTCATTTCTAAACTAGTGAAGGTATTTCTCTCTTCTGTTACCTTCCATCAGTGTTAGTGGCAGTTGTGTATAGATCCAGGGGAGAAAAACCACTGAAGTTTAGAGTTAGGAGAACACCACTCAGCAAGAGCCACCACCAAAAAGTAGAATTGAAAGTACCTTGAATAGTTGCACACAGAAACAGGGGCAGCGAATCACAAACATCCAACTTCTCCAAGATGTCAGCGGTATTAAAGGAACAGAGTGAGATGTGCTGAATGCACTGCAAGGTTAAGTAGTTTTAGGAGCTCTGCCGGCACCTAGGCTATGAGATTTCACTGGTTCTCTTTACAAAGCTATGTTTAAAAACAAAAAAAAAACAAAACAAGACCCCCCAAAAACTCCAATCAAACAAGCAAATACTATAAGCCTGGGCTAATCTCTGTTTGCATAACTTCCCACAAAGTCCAAACAGCTTTGACTGTCTCGATGCAAGTAAGCCTTGAATAAGACAATCACACTTCATCCCACGGAAAAGGGACAAGTTGGTAAAAACGACATCAATAAAGGAAGAATGTAACCAACTCCAACTAAATTAACAGCAAGGTTTAAAATGAATCCTTTGTATTCTCAAGGCGTGAACCTTCACTACTACCGGAACTACAACCCTCAAAAGAGGGCAAGCACCTGACTGCTACCGAAATAAAACCGTTCTGCAATCGATGGGCGTTAGCACCTAAATAAACCCCAGGGTCTGGGCCTGACTCCTTCAGCTGGATGCTGCAGCAGTTAAGGTCGTACGTGGACCCATCACTACCGGGCGACTGCTCTCACCCAGCCATTGTGGACTGCACAGGCCATACTAGGGAGACGGGGTGAAAGCCAGATACACGACACAGCTTTGGGTGTTTTCGCGGATTCCAACAGGTTTCCCATTGTGATTAACAGAGCAAGGCTTTCTTCTTGCTGCAGCTACTTTCTGTACATAAAGAGATGATCTTACTATGCTACTAGGTAAACCATCCTTAACACCCGTCTTCCCAATTAGTTGCAACCATTTCTCTGGTCAGTGCTTATTAATATGCCTATCTTTTTATTTTTTTTTCCAAATAAAAGTGTGGCGCACCACTAACTGCCATGCAAAATTATTGTCAATTAAGAGAAGGCTGGCAGCAAAGTTCCAGAACTGGATCCAAAAAACCTTATCTACCTTCACATTGCATTTCTTAGGCTACAGAGTAATAAAACTGTCTGGTCAGGTCAATGGCAAAGTGCTCCAAGTCCTCCCTGATATAACGTTGAAAAAAAAAGTCACTGAAGTTTTAAAATGGGGGAAATGTTTACTCTTCTGAACATTATTCTTTGTGAAATATTACCGATTGCCCAAGGGAGAGTTGTTCAAAAAGCCCTAGACCTCCCAGATGTTTCCATGGTACATACTTGTGGGATTTCTTTTTAAATTAAAGAAAGAAAAAGACAGAAAAAGATTTATGCACTTGTAAAGAATGTTCCACATTACCGACAAGCCATTTGAAGTGCTATTTGTCACCATTATGGATATTGGAAGCATGCTGCATTTAGCCTACTAAATATGGGAATTATACGGAAGCATTAAAGATATTTTAGATCTTGCAATTCGTTGACCTTGGGCAGACTGCTCGTCTCTGGCTGTCCAAGTACTATACTCAGTGAACCCTCTCCTGGAGCTTGGCAGGGCTGCTTCTGTGCGTGAGGGATCAAGTGCTGGATCAGGCCCTTAAACAGTCAGGCTCTTTTGTGCCTGTTAACTATTTGCTCACCGAAATGGAGTACACCGTGAATATTGAGATAGGTTCTTAACCCAAAAGCTACTTTTTCTTCCCACCGCAGAGTAATATCTGCACTGTCTCTCTGTCTGCAAGCTCTCTTTTCCAATCAGATGTACAATAATGCTTAGGCTGTATTGCCAATGCACCCAAAAAGTACTTCCCACTGAAATGTGCCTATGTACTTGCTCTGAGACATCAGGCAGAGGTTCCACAGAGATCCTGCTCCACGTACTTTTTCAGCTTTTGTTTTAAAATGAGCTCCTTCCTACTTTTTTCCTCCCTTTCCCAGCGTCCTTCCACTCTGAAGTTAGTTTGAACAGGCTGCTGCTGTACATTTTACCAAGTTTCCTTTGATAAGCCACATGCTTTTGCTCTGTAGTTATGAAAGAAGCAGTTTAAAACAGACCTCGATTTCTCACTTCATTTAATTATCTTTTCTTTATTTTCTCCTCCCGTTGCGAGTCCTATTAATTGCAGATTGGCTAAATCTGGCTGACTAAGTGCAAATACTGCAGTCAGACGAGGGCTGTGTTGGTAGACAATAGACTTTGTTATTTTACACAGCTTAAAAATTCTGACGCTTGCGTTTGGAGGTTAATAAAACTTCCTTGGGTTAAACCGCTGGCCGCACGCGACTGGAACATGCGGACAGGGCACAGAGGATTCGCTGGTGTCCACAAAATGCAGAACTAAGATACAGAGTCCCCACTGCCATGTTAGCACAGCACTCTACATAGTAACGGGCATTTACTCCCATGTCATAAGTTGGAAACTGAGGCAGAGGAGACGTCAAGCCACTTGCCCAAGGACAAGCAGACAGGCTCTCAATGAAGCCTAAAAACATGCTTCCTTTGGCAGGGCTGTGGAGCAGGTACTCTCACTACCCAGGGAAGGCTTGGACGGAAGGACCCCAGGGTTTAAGAGTCTCCGCTCATCTGCTCTGCCCTCGTTCCCCTGGGTAGCTGAGCCGCGACAGCCCAGCTGTGCCCAGAGCCCTTCACTCCTGCTGTAGATTTATCCCTGCATGCTTAAGCCAGAAAACTGAAGCACTCCATATGCCCCCGGGGACATAAGAAGCCAAATCCTCAGCTGCTGTAAATCAGCAACGCTCCATCGAAAATCAATGCACTGAGCTACTGTTGCAACGCCTGCTGCTATCCCTGTTGCTGCACCGTTTCTGTTTCAGGTGAGGTCAACAGTTGTCGCATTGTGACTTGCACGCCACTGGTGCCTGGTGGAAGCCGGCAGGCCACCAGGCGCCGGCTCCAGCTGTTCAGTGACGCTAGACACAGTTTAAAAAGATACACCCCCATATATGCGCCTTCCCCATTACCAAATGCTGCGGGTTGCACTGGGGGTGTCCAAATAGGAAGGGAGGAGGTCCAGAAAGCCAGACTACGGAAGGGAGGCAGCCCATCAGATCAACCTGATGAAAACAATGACAGGTTGTCACTTACTGAAGCATAAACCTTCCGGCACTCGCCAGCTTCCTTGATGTAACCTTCCCATCCCATCCAGAGCCTCTCCCCAGGACAGACATCATTCACACACAAATTGCTCTGCCACAGCCCGGCCAAGGGCGTAGCCAGGAAACGTTCCAGGGAGAGGAGAGGAGAGGAGAGGAGAGGACTTCCAATCTCTGCCCGATTATGCTCAGTCTGGGACAAACATATGTCCAGCATCTGTCCCCTGCTGGCTGACATTTGCAGACTCCCTCAACCTCCTGTGGAAACTAGACAGTCTCGCAGCATCTGGCCCCTAAATCAACAAGGATAAATATGGAGATGAGGTCGTCAGATAAGAGCAGCTGAGCTGGCTGCAAAACCCCACATGCAACTGCAAGGGAGAGCGGCAGGGAGTGGAGGAGAGGGGAGAAGTTCCTCTAAAAGAAAGGAGAGAGACTCCTGGAGCATTCAAGTGCTGAGAATATAGTGACATCCTCCCTCTCTCCTACGTTTTATGTAACCCTCCACTAGTTCTCTGGTCCGAGGGCTGGTACAGCTGGGATCCCTTCTGGCACACCCGTCTAGTGCTTTCTTCTGTGAGAGATACGGATCCCTCTCTCTTTCCTACCCTAAAATCTACTTGCTTCACCTTCCATTTTCCTCTCCACCTTCTCTCATAAATAATACCCTTACTTGCCGTGCACATGCATTATTCTCTCTTCTACCTGTTCTCCCATTGATGCATGGACCTGTCACTGAGCAGCTTGGCTGGATGCAATTCCTCCTGCCTTGAGGTGTCGGGGTGTGGGTCACCTTGTTCCAGCACGACACTCCCCTGTGAGGTGCTGGACGCCACCGAGCGGCAGCAACCGGGCCAACCTTTGCAATGGCTCACAGCCTCGGTTTCTGTGTTTCTAGCATTTGCAGGAGTTACTGTGGAGACCTGCACTTTTGTCTCTGGATCGGAGCTGCCAAATCCAAAAGGTGTTTCTGCTAGAATGGAATCTGAAATTATACTGTTTAAACACAACTTTCAGGGTGCCATGAGCACAACGTGATAATAAATCCTCCTTCAGCTCCTTGACAAGTACTGGTAAATATATCATTTCTGCCTCCTTCATCTCCCAATTTACTTCTTTTATCAGAAGTAGTGACAAAAAAGGTTCTAATTAGATAACACTAATCAGGTAGAACTGCCTTTGATTGACGACTGAGAAGTCACTATCTGTTCTCTGCAAAACAAAACAGATTGGCTATTTTCCTTGTAGAAGCGGGAGATTTATCAATAGACAAAAGGATGCAAAAAGCCAATAGATAAAGTGTAATTACAGATCAGGGCTATACATTTTACTCTGACAAATCTAAAAGGATTAGTGGGTGGTAAAAAGCTTTTTGGGGCAAACTAGTGATATTACTCACCAAGGAAAAACAGAATTGTCACTAAAATAAATTAAGAAAATTATCACATGCAGATAAATTTAATAAACTTCAGGACAGATTAGAAAATATCCAATAACTCAAGCAAAGAGTTTTGACATATATGACAACAGACTAATTCCAAGAGTGTTTTATTTATCTCCTTGTAGCAGTCTCCTTTAATAGGCTGCAATGAATATTCCCAATGTTTTTTAGTAATGCAAACAAAATAAACATGCCAAGTACCACTTAATTTGCAGTTTTTATGTAGGATAGCAGATATTAGTAGACCATCCATTTTAACATACAGAATAATCCTGAATTTGTTGCCTTTTACCCTCAGTGTTTACTGTGCCTTAAAGTTGAGCAAAGTTACTTTAAACTACAGTAGAGAAATAAAAACTTCTCCAAATAAGAGAGAGGCCTGGAAGCTTCTTGACTTGCAGCTACCAGAGAACTGAAGGTTTCTAGGGGATTCTTAGTTACTTTGATTAATCAGATCACAAAACCAGTCCAAGCAATGAGGTTCCCCTTAGAGACTAGTCCTCCCAGGCCAAAAGGACAAACAACAAAACATCCATCAGTCCCTCCCTGATCTGCATCATATGCCACCTGTTGTGACACCGCATCAGTAGATCTCATCATCACCATTATGCAAAATGATAACAATAAATACAGGCAAAACAGTAACGGGGGAGGATGTTGAGACTTGTATTCTGGCACCTGTGTCTTGGAAAACCACTCCAGCAGCAAATGACAGGCTGGGAAATTATTAGGTAGGAGGGAAGACAAGGGAAAGCAATAAAGGGTGGAAAGTTTATGCAGATACTAAGGAAACAGCTGGCTTGGGAACACGGTGTTTGAGAGAGAAGGGATTTTCTGACCAGGATTGGGGAGCATGGAGAAGAAAAGAAACAATGCAAGTGCAATATGAAAGAAGGCAGAAGCGGTGACAAGCCCACAAAGGCGGCATGACGCTCATCAATCTCATCCTGTAGAGAGCAAGTAGAAAATGCCCTGGCTTTTAAAGCAACACCTGAGCACCTGCTGTGAAAACAGTGCTGTTTCATGCAAAAAGCAAGCACCAGGACAGGGCACCCAAGCTGCTGCATTTGCATGGAAGAGTCAGTGGAAGAGAACACAGTTGCAAAACTTCCTGAAAACCCAGGCTCCATGTCAGGATCCTGACCGGTAAGTAGCAGCAGAATTCAACAATTGTCCCTTTAAACATGTTACCTCTCACATTTCATCCCCGTCTAGCAGGACTCGACTTACCTGAGTACGCCCAGTAAGGGTCCCCGGATGCTTTACGCCGCCGTATTTGCACGGAGCTCCCGTGCCTGCTTTCATGCAGTGAGCCGACATAACCTTCAGTCAGAGCTGAGAGGAGAAGAGAACAGCAGCAATTAGGAAAATGGCATTCGCTCCCTAGATATTAAAATCTACGAGACAGTTATTTGCCAAGCAGCGACAGAACAGCATGGTGCTGTTCAAGGAACAGGCACAGAGAAATGCTTTGTACCCTGGAGAGTGCACAACATATGAAGAAGAGGCACTAGCAGGACCACAGCCTCATCTGGAAGACATGCCCCTAGCACCCAGCACCTCAGTGGAACAGTTCAGGATCAGGCCATCAGCACAGACTCCAACCCAGGGCATTTAACAAGACCCTTTCTATCTAGCTACACCCAGAGTCAAAGTGCACTTTTTGTTTGTTTGTTTGTTTTTATTTTTGACTAAATCACCCACAGAACAACAGAAGACAACGCTACCGAAAAGAAAAAAAAAAGTCACTGGGGTGCTCATGACCCATGCATACCAAAAATGCAGCACGTGCTCAAGCAATGGTCAACACTGGGCAGTGCCACTATTGTGGAAGCAGATTTAGATTCAATCACAGGTGGCCTGGGGTGGCACAGTCGTCGCCTTCCTCCAGGCAGGTTTTCATAGTTTCATAGTTTCATAGTTTCAGGGTCGGAAGGGACCTAATAGATCTTCTAGCCCGACCCCCCGCCAGGGCGGGAGAACAACCCAAAAACACAAACAAAACCACTCACCCTAAAAACAAAAACGGGACTCAAATGAGTCCAGCCAGGTAAGTATCCAGCCTCTTCTTAAAGATCCCCAGGGTAGGGGCCAGCACCACCTCCCTTGGAAGTTGGTTCCAGCTCCTAGCCGCCCTGACTGTGAAGTAGTTTTTTCGGATGTCCAATCTGTACCTCCTCTCCATCAACTTGTGCCCATTACTCCTTGTTATGCCAGCGGGGGCTAGGGGAAACAGCGTCTCCCCCAAACCCTTCTGGTTCCCCCTAGTGAGTTTATAGACGGTCACCAGGTCCCCCCTCAGCCTTCTCTTGTGGAGGCTGAATAGGTTCAGGTCCCGCAGTCTCTCACTGTAGGGTCTGCCCTGTTGTCCCCGGATCATGCGGGTGGCCCTCCTCTGGACCCTCTCCATGTTGTCCACATCCCTCCTGAAATGGGGCGCACAGAACTGGACACAATACTCCAGCTGCGGCCTGACCAGCGTCGCATAAAGGGGGAGGATCACCTCCCTGGCTCTACTCGAGATGCACCTGTGGATGCACGACAAGGTCCGGTTAGCCCTGCCAACCATGACCTCGCATTGTCGGCCCATGTTCATCTTGGAGTCAATAATGACACCAAGATCCCTTTCCGCCTCCGTGCTCTCAAGTAGGGAGTTCCCCATCTTATAAGTGTGCTGCTGGTTCCTTCTACCCAAGTGCAGCACCCTGCACTTGTCCGTATTGAAACGCATCCTGTTCCTGTCTGCCCACCCCTGTAACCTATCCAGATCCTTCTGCAATCTCTCTCTCCCTGCTAGCGTGCTCACCTCCCCCCAAATTTTGGTGTCATCAGAGAATTTAAACAGGTTGCTCTCCACCCCAACATCAAGATCGCTGATGAAGACATTGAACAGCGCAGGGCCCAGGACCGAGCCCTGAGGGACTCCACTACCCACCTCCCCCCAAGTCGAATATGATCCATCCACCACCACCCTCTGAGTGCGACCCTTCAGCCAATCTGCAATCCATCTGACCGTGTAGGCATCTATGCCACAGTCGCCTAGTTTACTAATTAGGATGGGGTGAGAGACGGTGTCAAAGGCCTTGCTGAAGTCCAGAAAGACTACATCCACCGCGACACCTGCATCCATGGCCTTTGTGACCTGATCATAAAAGGCAATCAGGTTGGTCTGACATGATCTCCCCCTAATAAATCCATGCTGATTGCCCCTGAGCATCATCTCGGATGCCGGCCCATCACAAATGTGGTTCTGGCAGTTCATTCATTAAGTACGCGATGAAGGCTCAAGAACTGCAGGAAGTCTTGTTATAGCATATCCAGAGCCCCAACCCAGCATTTCGGCACTCGGTGCAAGTCATGGGCGGAAAGCCCTGCTATGCACCACTACGTGGTGTTTGACTTGGCATCCCACTGGCGCTGTCCTTGCTCTGGTACTGACATATCAATGCCATTCATTCCAGCAAGGAGGACATCTACACTGCCTTCAAAACTAGGGGCAAAGCATGAGCACAGTGTCAGGCAACCACCCCAGGCGCCTCATCACACCCACAGGATGAGGAAAAAAGGGAGAGAGGAGGAAAGGAATCTTAGTCCAACACCATAAATGAAAGAAAGCAAATAACCGAAACCATCAACCAAAACAGAGAAAGAGGAAAGACTCCCTATGATGCATCCTGGAGTCCTTTCATGACTTATTATTACCTTCAACATTGGCTTTTTTTCCTTTTAGAGAAAAGCACAGCTTTCATGAGAGCAACTTTTACATGCAAATTTTGTTTATTGCTTCCGTACACTTGACTGAACCAAATCCGAAGCGTATGAATTCACAAATGTCAGAAAAACTAGTCTGAAATGGAACGCAACTACCCTTCACAATACACCACAGCTGAAAACCTTTGTATTATAATAGATGCACACAAACAAAAAATAAAACCTGCTTTTAAAACCAAAGGGAGCTGTATATGCACCATCTGAAGAACAGGCAACTGCAGTCTGACTCAACAGCAATTTGAGCCCAATTGTTCTCAATTGAATCAATAAGTTAACTGAAAAAAAAAATACAAAACTTTTTAGTAAAGTGTCTGAAGTTACTTTCTGCAGCCATACCAGAACTGGAGTATTCCCATCTCAAGCCACATGCGGCTAGGCAGGATGTCTGTTTGTAGCAGTACTGGCAATGCTGGAGATGGCACCCTTCCCACTAAAACAGTCCTTAAATAATTAACAGTCTGGCATTAGGGCACCAGGGAGACCGCTGCATTTCAGTGTGGAAGGTGAACCAAGGTGCCCCGTATACAGAAGTACACACACATGCTTTCTGTGGGAAGGCCCTTTGGTTTCTATGGCAGGACGATGGAAAGCTGGAAGCAAGAACGGCTGAGAAAATTCCTCAAACAATAAAGAAGGGGGAAAGGTTGGGGGTTTTTTTTTGTTCCACGTGAACAACATGAACAAATTATGTAATTTAGTAAGGACCTCTGGTTTTGAATATTTTCCCAGACATTTCAGGCAGCTGCCGATTTCCTGGTTCACTGCAGGCTCTAGTCTTAGAGGCGACAAGAAGTAGTCAGGGGCCGTACTGAAGGGTTTGGGGTAAAAAGAGCCATATTTCCTCATGCCAGTCTGCTGCCTTAGGCTCCATGGCTTCTCTCTGGGTGCAAAGAGGAGAAAGTTCACACTGGCAGGGGGAACAGAAGCCAGACAAGGGTAGGAAAACTGCAGAAAGATGGTGAAAAGCCATTTGATAGACTGGAGGAAGAGCAGAGAACCTGGGGTACTGAAATGCTGCAGGAGGAAGAGGAGCTAGTTTCTTACTTGAGATCTCATAAGCTGGGACACATGCACCATCAATGTACGTAACTGCCCCTTGGGGTGGAAAACCAAGGGGGAGATAGGCAACGGCTCATTGATCGCGCTCTAGGTAGGCGAGGGAAGGCCAAATGGCTCCAGACATTCAAGGACATCTGGATTCCTGCAGCCGAACAAGAGATTTTTTTTTATATAGCCCCTTTGCTGGCAGATGAAATCCAGCAAATCACTGCACAGTCACTGGGCCTTCCTTACCAGCAACATGGGAACAAGGCTAGGTCTGAAGAATTTATAGGTTTCAAGAGGAGACTGCTTAGAGCAAGCACACTTAACTTGGGCAAAGAATAGCAATGTGGCAAATGTGGTATGGCTATGAATCATGCTATTGATTTTTCAGTATCTTTTGTGCAGATAATTAAGTTATGTAAATCCAGGCCTTTATGAATCCTAGCTTTAATGTGGAATGGAGCATTTGCTTAAGTCAGCAGCTTATTTATGCAATTAATGCATATTTCCTTATGAAAATATGCTGCTTTAGTCTTCTGTGTAGACACCAATATCATTATAAGTTTATCTGAATTTTTAATTGGTGAGAAGCCATGTTATACAAGGACAATTCCACTGAAATAATTTGATGATGTAAACCAAGAAAGAAACTCGGGCACTTGCCAAGAGAACCATGCAGGTACTGTAATGTTAACTATATTCGGTACGATAGAAAAAGGTAAGCATAACAGAGCAAGACATTCAAGCCAAAAACCAACGTCATCAAATGGCACCTGAAGATAGTGCAGCTGCCATACATACAATATACCGATACTTGAAAAATGTCAGACGATTGACAAAGGTAAGTGCAAGTTTGCAGGCTGTACCAATGGAGGTCAAGGAGGCTGGATCTTGAACCCGAGACCCTGGGCATTTAGGATGTTTGTGGCAAAGCTGTGTATTGAACCAAACCGCCTACATAATGGTCATGTCTACACATGATGCTTTTCTATACAGTAGACTAATCTACCAAGCAGTAAAGGGTCACCTACACTACCCATATGTAGGCACTAAATTTACTGCCCAGTAAAGCCAAATAGCATTAATTGCATGTGTAGACACACATGCCCAATGTTTCACAAACTATATCCTCTCATCAGCCACTGTTCTCCAGTATCTCATGGGGTTCATAACGCTTCCTTCCTTCAGAAAGAGGATACAAGTAGATATGGGCAGTTTATTTACTTGAATTTTTTTTTTTTTTTTTTTTTTTAATTTGAATCGCATTTCAAGCCAAACAGAAAATGTGCTTAGTACTTTCTAACAAACAAAAAACAGAACCGTTCTAGCCCCCAAAACAAGTGTTTCATTTCAGTTCACATAAAACTAACAATAACAATTCCAGGGGCAAATTTTAAAATATAAATTAAAAGGAAATTTCAAAACAAAAAAGTTGTTTCTAAAAAAAGGTGCATGCTTTTCTCTCAAACAAGTATTTTTGCCACAAAACACTGATGAATCTGTATCTTTTGTTAATAAATAAAAAAGTTTGGATCAAGAAGTTCTGCCCAGCTCTGAAAGGATATTTGTTAATGCAGTTACACTGGTGCTATAGCTCCACTGCAGGCAATAAGGAGAAAAGCTTTCATGTCCATTTTCTTCTAATTTTAATCTGCACAAGCTCTCTGCTCCTGTACAAGACACTAAATGAATCGATCCATGTCACACATCTCCAGCCAGCAAAGGCAAGGGGATGTTGGGCTGTTTGTTTAATATTCTGATCAGCTCTCCATTTGCTCTGTCTTGATATATTTAGTTTTCTATAAACATTATTTGATAAGTACCCACAAAGGCACAAGAAGACTCCCCCCGCCCCCCATATACCTTAGTGATACATGTGGCTCATGTGAAAACACAGAATTTTATCCCCAATCTACCATAAATATGAAGCCATTATAATAATTGGAGGGATTAGACTCTAAGCATAGTATCTGATATCATTTAAACAATCATCTGTGTAAAGGGGAGGGAGTGGGGAACCCTTTAAGGCTGCTATTTCCTAACTAATGATTTCATCATTCATTCATAACATTAGATTAACTCAAACTAGATTGTGCGCAAAACTGATCCTTTTAGGCCTTGTCTGTATTACAAGAGTTGCATGGGTATAAGTAAATCCTTTTCAAATTGTTCTGATTAAACCAGTACAAATCCCCAACGTACAGAGGACACATTCCAGTTCATCTTCATTTGGTAATTTACCCATGCAAGCTAAACTGATTTGGGCAAGGGGTTAAATCAGTTCTAGTGCAAATCCCTCATGTAGACACACTTCTTAAAACTAAATCGATTTACTTACACCAGTCCTACTTCTGTAAAGCGTGCAAGCCCTTAGGGACTATTTGTGAGATCCAGGCTATCAGAGCTTGGCGCTCTTATCACGTGAAAAACCTTGTTAGTGTTTAGCTGTAAAGGGACTTGATTATCGAGACGTTTGGTAATTAGCTTTGTGTGCAATGCCGGCTGTGGAAGCAGGGTTGGATTTCCCCCCCCTCTTTTGAGCTGAAATGGTATTTTATTCAAAATCATAAAGCTTTTCAGGCAGTGAGGTAGTACCCATTTCAGAAGGGAAAACAGCATACGTACGCACACACCTGGGGCTTTTGTTTAGTCTTTTCAGAGCAGTTTAAGAGGGCAGTACATGATCAGCCACCCAGCAACATAAAGCTTCAAGAAAGCCTCTTTTTAAAAAACTCTGCATCTTTGACGAGGTGCATTTTCAATATTTTTAATTGGATTGTACTGAAGGGAGGTAAAATCTTGAAGCCACAAAACGATTCCCTTTGCCACATGTTCAGCTGGCACCGCGTTTGAATTCCAGAGCAACTTCTTATGATCAATGTACACGATGGGCCAGAAAAGGGAGGGGGGGAAGAGAACAACTGATAGACAACAGATTTATAATACTTAGCATTATATTTGTGCAATTAAAATAAAAAATGGTTAAATCCATCTCCCTAGTATCTCTCACAGGCAACTTCCTAAACAGAACTAGGACGTTTGCCTCAAATATTTTATCAGCCTCTGACAGCAAATAAATCTCCAAACATACCAGGCACAGCCAGGCCATTTTAATACTCGATTGCTTTTAAACAGACTCCTCAACCACAGAGCCCCACATTTTGTCCAGATTATTTTACATCGTGCCAAAAAGAGGATGAAAGTTAAAACAACATATGGTGGTCAGACAGCACCAACAAATTATATTCTGAATGAGCCTTCTTCCTTTGACTACTACAGTGATTTTTCTCTGATTACCAGATAAAAGACTGAATCTGTTCTCCCAAGGATGCGCCGGCCATTTTTGGGGCTAGTTCTCACTATTGAGAAAGGGGGGGTTCAGCTCATGGGTTTCTCGTGATTCCATGGGAAAGTAGACCCCCCCCCGCAATCATCCAGATGTGCATCTGCCAAGCAATGCACACAGCTTTTCCCCACCACCGCCGAGTTGCCCAGCAGATCCTTTCACTCGCACGGTGAACCATCTCCACGCCTGCTCCTGGAAGTGGCATGGGATTTCGCGCCATTCGTTCTCTGCTGCTGTGGACCTGATGTATGAGGTGGCAGCAGTGCAGAGGCTGGGAACAAGAACATGAATGCAGAGCACAGCAGGCCTTACAGGAACTAACCAGCAGACTGCGATTTGAAGATGAAAAATAGCTCAGGGAATGCAGTGTCACACTGTGGGGAAGTAAATTAACCAGTGGAATTAAAGCTCTGGGTACCGAGCGAGAGGAATGCAGCAGCTTCTAGGTGCATTAACCCTCCACGACTGGGAGCAGTTCAAAACCACGATAAAAGCTCTGGTGCATTCTCCATTATCCTGACACAGCAGCCCCACAAGCATCAGTGCTGCCGTGAACAAGCCATGAAAAACCACTTCCCACGACACAAGCTTTCATGCATATTGTGACTGGATACAGAGTAAAGATGGCTGGGGAAGTCCCTGTGCAGGGCCAGGCGTGTGCAAAAGGCACTTGGCACCCTCATCAGCGTGCGGGAGTTTGGAGGAAGGGCTGCAAGGCACTGCCAGGGAAGACTTAAGTGTGCTCCCAAGGGAGGGCAGATCCAAATCCCCATCATCTGAGCCAGACCCTTCTCCCAGCCGGTCTGGGCTGCAGCAAGGCAGGCAAGTCTCATTAGTGAGTCAGCCAGGCAGCCTCAACTTATACTAATGACACCATTAAGAGGGTTTAGAAAAGAGAAACAGGGAGGTCAGGAAGAGACTGAGGCTGCTGGATGATTACAAGGGGTTTAGGGTTGTATTATGCAGGCTACAGACTGCTGGCATCAGCTGTGCAAGACGTAACGTCACAGGTGAATCCAGATGCACGGAGTAAATTAAAAGCACAGTAGGACTTGTGCTGGGCAGATGCAAAACTGGCCAGACACCCAGCAATGCCAAGCAATTCCTTTGCCAGCCTCCATGAGCAACAAAGATGAAACTGGCTGGAGCAGCAGCCTCACTAGAGGGACATACATTTCAGCTGGGCTTCGCCCTGACCCTAGACCATATCCCCGGTCACTGTCATCTAAGTGGAGAAGGAAGCATCTTCATCATCATCATCACTGTCTGCCTCCTCCTCCAGTTGGATCCAGAAGTGAAGCCTCCAGGTTGAGATCCTGCCATCAGTTTTGTCCAGAGCACTGCTGAATGTAAACAGCATTAGGGCTTGAAAGCAGAGTCCAGTGAGCGAGGCTGACTTTCCAGAGGCCAGGTGACACCGGCAGAGCGAATGAAGGACCGCAAACGGGGCCGTTCCTCCCCACACTGAGAACAGGTAACAGCAAAAGTTTAACGAGTGCAAGTGCGGGAGCTCTACAGCTCGAAGCCCGGCCTCTGTCCTGAACTCACCCTGCTGCAATTAGGTGCTGCAGCACATATGGTATTGCAAGAACAGCCTCCGAACAGCAAATAAATGTTGCCTTAATGGAGCGTTTTGTGACTTTACTTCCTTGCCTTCATACTGCAGCAGAATCGCACTAATTCTCACTTCACTAATCTACAAACCTAATAATTCTCACAAAAGAAAAACCCCAAACTGAAACAAAAACATCAGTTTAACCTCTCCGTCTCAGCAAAGACTTAGCAGCTAAGAGCCCTGTAGGACTCCTTACATTTGCAAAACATACTGTGGTAAACGAAAGCATCTCGATTGAAGACAAGCTAACAGTCCAGCATGCTTCATTACAGATGCAAGACACTTCCACAGCCATCGCACACAATCCCGCTTACTTGTGCAATCATCCCCCTGAAGTCCCATTTACTACTCGCCTGAGCACTGTTGAGCCCCTGTGTGTGTACACAAGGATAAGGGCCTTAATTGCTAATGCATGAACGGTGAAGTCCTGATCAAAAGGGATCAGGATTCCACTCAGAATTTGATCATCCCCAAGGGGCGTCTCAGTCACTGGTAGAGGATTGCTTCATTGTTTGAGGAGCTCCTTGAGGACCGGTCTCCCTTCCCACCGCTATGAACAACATGAGATGATAAAAGATCTGCTGTACCAGTGAATCAAATCCATTCTCTTGATGGAGAGAGAGAGCACATCTAATATAAACTTAACGCCACAATTAATCTTCAGTGCCTACCTACTTTTCTCTCCCCCACTGACTCCCCAATTCTGCAACCACAGCCAAACAACTCAATGAGCAAGAACAGAACTTCATCAAGTTATAAAATCCCCATACTATTAAAAATGGGTAAAAAAAAAAATTATGCATTTTGGCCCATTTTTCCAATTTGCTGTGTGAGCAAACTGAAGCTGTATCAATCTCTGTCTAGTTAGTCAGGTTGAGTTTCAGGTATTAATGAGGAATGTGGAAAACACCAAAAAAGATTGCAGAGAAAAAAAAAAGTGCTCTAAGAGTAAGGTTTTTTTTCCCCTTTAATTTGCAGCTAGGTCTCCAGATTAGAGTACAACATGAAAACAAATTAAAGGACAAAAAAAAACAAAAAACAAACAAACAAACAAAAAAAACCTTAAAAAAAATTGTTTAGAGGCTAGTTAATAGGCCTTCATTTTTGTCTGCCTAAAAATGCATTAAATGTTTCTGATGTTATGCAGAGCAACGGTCTCCAAGTCCTTTTATGCTGACAGTCTGTCACCCATGCACATATTGACACCAAAGAACTTCAATAACAAAATCCACTTAAAAGTTACTTAAAAGTGAACTGCAAAGCACAAATAGAGAACACAGTTAAATGCAGATGTTTGGGTTGCCTGACCCTATTAAAATCAGGCTGCTGGAATTATTTGCCAGAAAAATACATTCGAGCTGCCCCGAACACAGTTCTCTGCTCTCAAAGCCCGTCCCTCTAGGTGCGCTGCTTGCTGTTTCAGGGCAGAAGCCAGTGACCAGGAGAGGTTAGGAAGGAGCTTCCCCTATCAGTAGATTACTCCCAAATTCTCTCCAGTGGGACTTCTTGCACCCCTCTCTGCAACAGGTGATGCTGAACAAAACGGACCCCATCGATAGTGGCAATTCATCAACTAGACCTCTCTTCTTCCCTACCCGCCTTGGTGGGCTGGTTTATGGGACATCCATTACAAGCCTGAGCTTCAACAAATTTTCATCTGAGCTTTGCAGACCATGGTTATTGCTGTATTCAGGGAGCAGGTTTAGCCTGGCAATCAAGCAGACCTTGGGCATCATGCACATGGGTCGTTGCATGTTCCTGGACACAGAGCCATGTGTCCCAAGGGGTGGGATTGACTCATTCTTTCTGACCAATTCAAAGCTCACTGAGCCAGGACTGGCTGGCAGGTTATTCTGCATGCAGCGAGCTCTTTGGCAGCAGACCGCAAGAGTAGAAATGGTGCTCAGAGGAACCAAACGGACAAGAACAACATTCGTTATAATAAGTGCTTTGTAACCAGGTATAGGTGCCACGTAGCTACCTACAGCATCATCTGAAAATGGAAGGAGGTATCAAGTGGGTCCCCACAGTGATCCATTTTAGGACTTCATTCCCATACATCCACATTACAGTCTGGAGGACAACATTACCTCCACGTTCATTAAATCTGTGGATGATGCCAAACTGGGAGGAATAGTAGACACTAGAGGGGATGCATCAAAAATATAAAATGATCTGGCGAGCTCAGAGAGATGGGCAGATGTAAGTGAGATGTTCTGCTACAGATAAATGTAAGGTAATGTACCTGGGGAGAAATAATAATCAGTGGAGACATAAAAAGGAAGACTGCTGTTTAGAAAGCAGTAATGCAGAAAGACTTGGGGGTGAGAGTGGATAATGAATTGGAAGAAAATTCACACCGCAATACCACTGCAGCACAAGGTAATTGCCATCCTGGGGTGCATGCACAGAGGCACAGGAGGCAATAAGTCTGTTCCAGACAGACTTTGGCAGGACTGACACTGCAATACTGCCTGCCACTTCCAGCCCAATATAAAGAGACAGGGAGCTTCAAAGGCTCAGAAAATGCTTCTTGCTGGTAGGACATGGTGCACCATCCACAAAAGGATCCTAAAGCTTTTTGTAGACTGAACCGACACAGGAAAGCACTGCCATCCTAATGCCATGTCAGGGAGATGGGCAAAAGCAGTACCCAGGGGCAATGAATCATGTTGCTTCCTTATACAAGAGGATTATAGGAGGATATAGTAATGAAGCAGTTTATTATACTCCTCCGAGTCTTTAAGAAATCAAAGACAGAAAAACAAGTTTAAGGTTGCCCATCTGTATCTTTTGCCCTGCCTCAACATCAAGTTCAGATCGACTTAAACGTCCAAAAACTAGAAGTGAAGAGCTCAAAAGGTACGTGACCATGTCAGCTTAACTCTGGCCCCAAGCCATGCCTCCACAGGCTCACGACGCATCTGCTCTCACTCCGTTTCTGTATCGCATTGAGCAGGAGCTGCCTGCACCTGCCGTGAAGCCGAATGCCGAAAGCAGGTCAGCTTGCAGCAGGGCCCATCCGCCTCGCACAGCCCAAGCCCAGAGGCACAGCTGCGAAGCTACTCAGGGGATGCCCCCACTGTGGCTGCTCTCAAGACCTTGCTCTCTTGTGTGCTCAAGATCAGCCACCGAGGCCTCCCCCAGAGTGGCTTCATCTCCACATTTACAGCTTTGGTGCACGGAAGCAGAGCATCCCGCCTGGGACATGTCAGGTGTGCAGCCTGCTACACACCAGCCTACCTGCACCTGAACTTAGTATACCCTCCTGCTTGTGCCAACCTCTCTTCTCTCATGCCACCCCCTTCCTTGCCAGCATTCCCACGGGCAGCTTGCCTTCTGGCTGAGACCACATGTGAGCACCTTCTGAATCCCCTGCTGCAAGCACAAGGCAGCTCCCCAAAGAAAACACTTTGCCAGGTGAAGAGGATAGCACATCTAAAAGGTGGAGAAAAAGGGACTAGAGCTACACAGAGAGAGAGGGATGCTTTCAGCTCTGTGGAGGCAGCATACTAACTAGGAAGCAGCAAGCAGTTAGCATACAGCCCACTGGTCAGTGCAAGGGAACAGGGTGGGGGATATGGGGGACTTTGCTTCAATTACTGCATGCGTTAGCTCTCAGTCAGGGTTTCCAAGCTGCCATCTGAATGGGATGTGTCTGTGTGCATGAGGAGGAGGGCAGTGCACCGAGTCCCAGCAGCCAGGCTCCACACCGGGACCATCTAGCCCAGCTCCACTGTAGTGGAAAGACCCAGACCACTCACAAGCATCCACGGAGGTTTCTCAAAGTGGGCGACTGCACACTAGCCATGGGGAAAAGCATGTCTTCCTGCTAGTTCAACCTTAAACATAGAAATCATGAAGTGGGGACGAAGGGGACCTCCGGAGGTCATCTGGCCTCAGACAGGATCATTCCTGTCCAAACTATCCTATACAATCCCTAACTTTTTGTAAGAATACAATCATCCTACATACATAATGCTAGGAATCCAGGATTTGCTTTGAGCACTTAATTAAATGAACTTTGCCCATATAATAATACCAAATCTAGAGCACAATTCACAATCGTCCTTGAGACAGCACAGTCCTTTCATTAGGGCTCAGGTCCTGAGAATACAGCAACGGCCCTCTACTGCAGAGCCCCATAGAAACAACGCGAAGAGAGGCTCTGCCCATGGGAAAGTGGCTCAGCGCTGCCAGCTTGCAAGAAATAAAGTACGTTGACTGTGTCAGGTTTCTCCCTTCAAAAGGCGGATTGGGCTGGAGGTTTAAATTATAGTGCCAGATTGTACTGCCCCCCATTTAATCCACAAGACCTCCAAAATGGTCCTCAAGACCCACAGGCAGTTTAATTGCTCAAGGAAACAACCTTCCCCAAACATCAGTGTTCGTGTACCTAGCTACCCCAAGCGCAGGAGTGCTGGGGGCCAAGTGTCCTTGCGCCGAGCTCTCAGCGCCGGTCCAGCATGAACGCAGCATGTGCACGTGTCATATTTACGCTTCTGTTCATTGTAAACTATAACAATATTTCTTCCTCTTATACATCTGGTCTCAGTGTTAAAAATAGATTCATTTTTATACAATGCCATAAAAAGAAGTCTTTTAGGAAACATCCTGCATTCAGGTTTGGCTAAAAAAGCAGCAATTAACACCACAACAATTATTCAGCTTTGTTGCAGCCAATTTTAAAAAGCCATTGCAAAAAAGTGATTTCCTTTAAGAAATGGCCGTGTTAGATTGACAGCATGTCAACCGACGGCTAGAGAAGCATTCATATTCATTTCAAGGATTTGAAGATGGGTCTTGCTGCAATAAAATGGGATGGTTACCAACACTGCAGACTCCTAAACCCTGCGTCTCCTTGAAGAAATCTACTACCACCCTGAAAGATCTTCCTGCCATTCTGCACCAAAATCATGGGCTTTGCCAGGGAAGTCCCACCTAAGGCCATTATTATGCAACCAGACGTCTCCATCTAAAAATCGAAAGCTGCAGCTTCTCTCTCTCTCTCTCCCTTAACCCCCTCCACACCTATTTTGTAAACTAGAAGCTGAGCGAAATCAGTTCCAGTCAGGCTTTCAGGCTTTGAATTTAAATCCTTTTATAACGCCTTCAAAAACATGTGAAGCGAATTTTGAGGGAGAAGAAGAAAAAAAAAAGTGAAAACTCCTTTAGTGTAAATTTTCTTTGATGAACAAACTGATGCAGCACAAAGGAAGTACCTTTACACGCCAACTATGGACACAGCGATGGCCACATCTCATTTAAACAAGCAGGTTTTAAGCAACGATAAGGAAAAAAAAACAACTATGAATCGCTCGTTAGTATACTATCATCCACTCTAATTAAAGTTTGCAAGAAAAAACAAACTATTTGGGCCATGCATCTCAAATGTGCGCACCAAATAACAGCATGTTAAGTAACCTATAAGCCAAGTGCTGCACAAGGCTGCCTGCACGATGCCAGTCCCTATGGAGCATCCATCTTATTACCGTACAACCGCAAAGGGATTAGGACTTAGTGATCTACCCACCAGGTGTGAAGTCAGTTTAACTAGACCAGCAGAAACTGCAAGCTCAGCTCCCAACAGGGCTGACTATTCCTTAGATGTGGGTGCTAGCATTCGTCCCAGAACTGTGATTTTCTTTTTTTATATCAATAGAAAAAAGGGACTTTTTTTTTTTTTTTTTTAAACACAATTTTTAACAAAAAACAAAAAAAAAAAACAAAAACAACAAAAAAAAATCTCTCTCCCTGTTTTCCTGCCAGGGCTGATGGAGATCTGCCGCTTGCCAGGAGCAGGCCATGGAGGTTATTTGCAGTCTTGCTCATCTGTATTACCACAGAACCTTAGTCATGAGCTCCTGGCACGGCACAAACCCAGAATAAAACTGGGGCTGCAGGCAACGAATGGGTGAGGGCTGTAGGGTATTCAGGGAAGGGGTCAAATTAGTCGAACGTGGAAGACCATGTCCCTGAGGGGAACAGGAGGGAGCGGGCCAGAAGCTGAAGTCAGAGGAAGGTTGTTGCTAGTAAAGATCCCATGGCCCTTGCTACAAATAAGGCATCAACTCCAACATCCTCTTCCCTCCCTGTGCTTCTTGGGTGCATTCCTGTCTGCTTGGCTCCAACATCGACACCCCTGAGGTATTAAGCTTGCCAAGTGCCATTGCTTCCTGTGACTTAAGAGATGCTTTGTTCCAAGGTAAGATATTGTTCCTACTTTACCCCGAGGGTCAAGACTGTGCAGATGCTGGCCACAGTTTGCTCTGGGAGGGAGAACATAAGCATCAGTGGACCCTGCAGGATGCGGCCAGCCCCGATTCTTAGGCTTCCCCAAAGCAAAGACTGTTCCCAGCGAGGAGCATTCGCTCTCCAGCACAGGCAGCTATCCAGTCCCCGTGCTACATTCTTGTGAGCAGCCAGATTTAAATGAGACGGAGCAGGAGTGGGCCAGGCAATTTACAGCCACTCCATTCCCAAAGGATGGCCATGACTTGCAAATGAGCCAAGCCCCACCTTCACTTGGAAACCTCTCCTTTGGAATTGGGATGGGAAGTACAGATTTATTTCAGTTCATTAACCAATGGGCAATCAATAACCACTGGGTCCTTTATCTGCACGGGGTTGTAAAATGGCAGGGAGAGAGAGTAAAAAGGACCGTGCTCCAACACGATACTATGGAGTGGTTCACATTGCCCATGCTGCCAGGAGCAGCCACCCTTTGAGACTCGAAAAGCTCTTCAATGACATTTAAGCCCGTGGGGACAAGGTATTCTCAAGGCTTTCCAGGACAGTGCCCACTCAGATGAGGGGCCAGAGACAGGCGTTTCCCCCTGTGCCAAGTCATTCATGCTGACCCTGTAGCCAAGCTTTTTTTAATCATGCTTCATTTGTATTATCTCAAATTTAAAAAGTGACACAGTCAAATTAAATCACCTGATTAAAAATTTGGTTCCTACTAGATAATTGCCTAGAATGAAGATTACAATTACTGAAGGCAAGGAACAAACAAAAAAAAATCCATTTGTTTATTCAGTACATGTGACAGCACAACTGTAATTTAAAGCTTTTTAAAATACATATAAAAGCATCAGAACAGGCTAGTGAAAGGCTGTGTTGTTTGACAACAGACTTCTTTAAAAGCGTGTCAAGGCAATTTGTGTCCCTGCAAGATGAAATGTTCACTTTTTTTAAATAAGTTACCTTCATATTTCACTTCATTAAATTATGCTTTGAAAAAGCTATCTAATAAATTACAACTTGCCATGTGTCTTTTAATAAGATTACACTTATATTTATGATTTTATAATAAGTCGTAATAAAAACAAAAAGAAAGATTGCTATGTTAGAAAGAGACTGTCTTCCTTAATTTTAAAATGTAATTGAAAGTGGGGCATCTTTTTCTTTTTTAATTAAACTTCCCTTGCAATGTTGAGGATCCTAACAGCCACTACTGAATGAGAATGAAGGAAGTGAAGACTGACCAATTTTATGCACGCTCAGTATAAATACCAAAAATTAAAAAAAAAAAAGCAAGCTAAAAGACGGGGGAAGAAGTGCGACTTAAATCATTTCAGCTTTATGAACCTAAATAGCCAAATTCCTGCCCCGGGGCATGCACAGGTCTCCCACTAAGGCACAGGCCCTCTCCCATTCATTTCAGTGTTGAGCTCTGCATGCCAGCCAGGAGGATCTCAAGTTAAAAGAGGCTCGATTACAGCATCCATCTCTGGATGCTACAGTCCCTTCCTCTGCTCGGCAAGGACGAGAGCCAGAGCACAAAATCCAGAAACGCTGCGCAGATGGTCAAGCCGTCCCACAACCTGGCTGCAGCTCCAGCCCTGCAGATCCTCCTGCCGAGTGCAACTAGTCTCAGGCTTATTCCAGTGCACACCTGCAAGCTGCTCTCCAACAAGGGAGAAGTGCCCCATGCACAGAGGAATGGGAGTTGTGTCAGCTGAATGATACCCAGCTCTTGCACCCCTTTTCAACAAGAGCGCTCTGTGCCTTGCAACAGAAGGTCAGCTTTGATGCCCTGTTTTACCGAGGGAAAAAGGAAGCAGAGAAGGGATGTGATGGCCCAAGATGACCCAGCAGGTCAGCCGCAGGGTTGGGGTTAGGACCCAGGACCCAGTGCAGCTCCATCCAAAGGCACTGTCGCAAAACAGCCACAGAGCCCGAATGGGTGGGCTGAGGTCATTACAGCAAATGGAGATGCGGGTGCAAGAAAGCACAAGGTGATTATGGAGGAGAACCGAATGGCTGCCGAGGTAGAGATGCAGCCCAAGTCCTCAACCAGTCCCAGAAACAAACGCCCTCCATGCCCCATTGCTCTGCAAGGAAAGATGCTCCATGGGAGCAATTTGGGTTTACAGTGCCATCCTCCTGCAAGCAGACGCTAACATCTGAACCCTTTCTTCACTAAAAACGCTATGTGAGGCCTTCCAGCTCCCGAACCTCCTCATTCAGACTTTTCTACAGGAATCCTCGTGCTGACCAATGGGTCGACCACCAAGTCAGGCCCAGCCCTGGCAGAAAGGGTGCGTGCACCAACTTACCCATCTAGGATTTGGAAAAGCAGCCTCCAAAAACACATCAACCAACCCCCCCCACCCAGACCATTCTATAAAGTAACTTCCCAGAATAAAAACAGCAACTAAAGCCAGGCCCCATTCATCATCGTTTAGTCACTGCAGTGCATTCCTGATGAAATCAATGCTCATAATATACATCATACTGTTCGAGCCGACTTTAAGAAGTCATCTCTTGGGCAGCAGCTCACTCCCATGCTTAAGAGCCCTGGGAAAAAAAAATGGATATTACAAGGGATGTTTTCCAGCTAGGTCTTTACTGGCCCTTGAAGGTCAGCAAATTTATAACAGATGTGCCCTGTTTTGAGCACAGAGGGCTGAGTGCTGATAGCCATTATTGTCAGGACACATCAATTGGAGCCATATGTCGGCAATGGCTGACAGCATCACAGAAACCTCAAGTAACAGGCGTGTTAGGATTTTGCTGAAGATACAGGTTTTCCCGTCACGGTAAGGCTCTTAGGGAGCTGCCTTTCTCTTTGTTTTAGAGATCTGTTGCAATCAGCTCACATATTTTGATTCTTGGAAAAGCACAACACTATTTGATTCTTTGCCCTTTCTTGCCGATTTCTCAGATACTGGGTTATAATTAACGTGACGCGAGACGCTACAAATTAATCATAAGGCGCGTCTAGCAAAGAGTCTAACTTTATCTAGATCACCAAAAAGGCTGTCACGTCAAAGAACGGAGAAGCCTCTTACCCTAGCTGCCAGTGCTCTCCCCGTCTCACTCTATCAAATGTCAGCCTTTATCCTCATTTATAGAGCCCAAGAGAAATGCACAAGCTCACAGTAAAATCATGATGGATGGAACATAAGCTGTCGCAGCCAAATAAAAAATAAATAAAAATGCTAAGATCAGACTGTTTCAAACAAAAAGTTGTGGCCTTAAAAGGTGTTTCCTCCTAGAGCACATCTTCAATTTTTCGGGAGCTACCAGAGCTGGCTGCAGAGAGCTGTGATGTCCAACAGCAAGTGCCAGAGCAGACCAGGCTCGCAGTCCATCTAGCCCAATGTAATAGCCAAGCAGAAGAAAAGTCTGTATTACTAGCACAGGAAATAGCTGAGCATGCAAAAGCAAGTGTCTGAAGTAACAAGATTTCAATCCTGCTGCTCCGATTGTACAGGCAAGCTGCTGCCCCTGGGCAGAGCAGCCTGACCATTGTAACCATGGAAAGTCGCAGGGCTTTTCCTGCAGGTAAAAATAAATGTAAGAGCAGAAGCCAGAATTATCCATAGTGAATGAGTAGATTGCCGCTCCTAAAATCATGTCTCAATCCTTAAACTGAAAAATATCATTGCAGCCTGATGGAAAATGCATCAAGTATCAACAGCTATTTACAACTACTTTACTTCTCTTTGGACAATAGGGTTTCAATTTTTCTCCTCCCACCTCCCCAAAAAACAGTTTCTTTTACAAATGCTCATGATCAAAACTGCCAAAACATCAGTTCTCCCAGTGCTTGTTTTCTCCACAAAACACAGCACACAAAGCAAAATGGAATAAACTTTTTTTTTTTTTTTTTTTTTAATAACTATAGAAAAATGTCATTTTCAGAAAATGATAGCCAGCAGACAGATATCCAAAAGCCATTTGTGGATGCTAAAAAATGAAGGGTAACTTGAAGTGTCAGGATAGCAATTGTGTCAATATTTGTGATCGACTTCAAAAAGGACCCCTACCACCCCCTTCCTCACCCTGCCCTCCTCTCTTATACCTCCAAGGCTTCTTGCATCCAAGTCACCATTTCAGACTCCACTCGGGTCCACGTGGCCAGTAGTCATTACCATTGGGGGACTGTTCAGCAGCACCACATCATCCGCACACCCTCATCAAGACTCTCTGCAGAGAGGCTAAGCATGCAAGACTTGATTTCTTACCCATCAGAGCCAAGACAAGTTTTATCATGGACTTTGCTGGGCGCAGGATAGAGACAATGTGAGCACAGAGCATCTACTCCAAAGCCACGTCTTCTGAGACACGCTAGCAAGACGCCGATTTTGGCGGGGGCAACACAAAGAAGAGGCGCCAGAGATTCTTCTTTCTGCTTGCAAAGGCAGGACTTGAATGCTACGTTGCTCAGTCTGGCATCTTTCAACAATGCTAAATCTCTACAGTTCTAAAAGCAAAATAACCGGCAGTGTAAGAAGATACCAACCAGCCATCCAGGAAAGCAAGCCCGTGCCCACGAGGCTCGTGGCATCAGGACCACGGTAAAAGAGTATTTTTTGTGAGCGACTTAACACGGAAGAGTTAACAGACAAATCTAGCAGGAGCTGGACAACAACAGCTAGGCACCAGAGAAATAAAAAATTCTTCATGCAAGAGGCCAAGAGCACAGACAGAAAGAGCAGGAGACTGCAGAGCCCCCTGTATGGTCCATCAAAACCTACCATAAAAGAGTAAAAGCCCATCACTACAGCAGGTTAGCCTGAAGCTAAACTCAAGCTGGGTGGGTGGTGCAGGGGGTTAAAAAGTTTAAGGGATTTGAAGTATAAAACAGTAATCTTCGTTATTCCACATTTGCAACAGAAGCCAGCCTGGGTGCAGATAAACATTAACTGGAGAAAACGTTGGCCGACATCTCAAACCTGGGAACTGATAACCACGCGAGAGTCTAGAGCTGAAAGGAAACAGCAAGAGGACATCTCTCCCGGCCTTGCATCATATTAGTTAGCAGAGGGTTACATTAGTATGAAGACTTGGTTGGGTTGGTTTGCTTTTTTTTTTAGAAGACCATACTTTGCACTTGACCAGTGTCTGCAAAACAGAGACACTTGACCAAGTTGCCTTTGTGGAAGACCCGTGGACGGAGCCCTAGGACCGGGCTCGGTTAGAATTAATTCTACGCGTGCTCTCATCCACCTACATCTCTATCAGGCTGACTGCAACAAAACGCACTGCACGGTTTCACCCGATCATTAAGCAGTGATAGGGTCAAAAGCCTGACTGCTGCATGCAGCAAAATCCTTTTGAAAAACTTGAAGCAGCTAAAAATACAGATTTTGTTTCAGGTGTCAGGCCCATATAATACAGGGGCAAATGTATAAAATACAATGGTTAGCATTGTGGAAGAGGTCGCCTGATGGGCTCTTTTGGCCTAAAAAGGATCATTAGAAAAACAAAAAGAAAACTTCCGTGAATCTATTGTGTTAAGTTATCGAAGGGGGAAAAAAGGCACCGATTAAACATTTTGTAAGGAATTTATCTGTGCAACTGCACGTTCAGCCTGGGAAAAGCCATCATATTTCTGGCAAGAACAAGCAAAGAAGATAAAATCTAACTCCAGCCTAGAAATCCTCTTAAGAAGTCCTCCTATCCGAGGAGAAAGGTGTTTCTACCGTCCAGACCTGCCAGGGCTGCTGGCAAAGTTAATCTGCCACCATGTTCTTTTGTTGACATATGGTTTTGGTGCTTCACTGCTGCATTAATCCTATTTTGTCTTTGGCATAATAAGGATATTGTTGTTACTAAGTAGTATGCTAATTGTTTTTTGTCTAGTATTAGAAATATGCTACATTGCCTTATTCTAATTAACTTGAGATTATTATTGAAATAATGGTTTATTATTTTACCATAGGCACTTTACTGCCTGCAAGTATTAGTTGCACTCAACCTGCTATTATGACTTTGTAGCAATTGACTAACTACTATTATTCCATTATCCAGATTCTAACTCTTAATTGGGTGAATGGGGGGGGGGGACAACTTCCCCATTACAAGATCTTTACTTTCTGATTTATTAGAAATAACCTTCAAAAACAGAGCATTCAGATTTAGTCCATTTTTCCTCTTCTCCAGAGAGTCCCATGAGGCTCACCACGAGCGTAGCCTGTTTTAATTAGCAGGGGAAATTTTAAAAATATGTGATGAGATTTATATTGACGCCCTCCGGCACGCCGTCTCCATTTCAGACTCCATGGAAGGTTTGAGCGGCCAATATCCTACCCTGCTCCCCCAACAAATCCAGGAGCTGCTTCAGGGCAGGACTGTTAAATGTCATTAGCATGAACTATTTTTTTATATTGATTTTCATTGCTCCATTTCATCTCCTTCCATTAGATGCGTTGCAGGATTCTGACTTTGGTTTTTAACTGAAGTAATGTCTTATAAATCTTTACGCTGAAGTGGACTAAATTCTCTTCTCAGCGGCAGTGGCAGAAACCCACCGAGTTGTACCGCACTGCTCTGGCGGAATCTGGCTCAGAAAAATCTTTGAGAGGTGGTGAAGAAACAGGCAGAGCCTACTAAAATACAGACACCCCAATGTGAAATATGTTCATTTTAGGGGCTGCCACGCCAAGCCAGGCAGAGGAGATGGGTACGTTAAAAAAGGCAGCTGGATCGATCTCTCCCCCAGGGGCACTCGGGAAGATCAGCGTGCTGGTAAAGGTGGCAGGAGGGGCAAAGCACAGGATTCAGGTGCTCAAGACTACCTGGCTCTAATCCAGCCAATTGCAGGAAATTTCCCATTTGCTAATTTATGAATAGTTATTCTGGGATCTGAGCATAGTGCTTAATTTGGCACAAGGACTGGTGCAATGCATAGGTAAAAAAAAAAAACCAGCAACAAAACAACATGACCGAATGCTCAAGTGCTACATTTTAAGCTTCCTGGTTTGACTGGCCCCAAGTCAGAGCATTTTATCAATATATCATGTATACATAATATTATTTAGATCAATGGACAGGAGCAATGCTTTTCTCAAGGCAGTCAGAGGTCTATAATAAGTTATGCAGTTGCTCTTCTAATTACCAGCTGAGTTACATGGACCCCAATATACAGATTTGATTTTTTTTTATTTTATTTTTTTTTTTTAAAGGAGGGTGGGGGCAGGACATAACTATGCAGCAGAGGGACTTTTAAAACAAGTTAAGCCAGTTTTGTATGCTGTTCCTCACAGCTGAAATTGTGGGTCTATCGAGTAATTCAGACCTCAGTATACGTTCCCAGTCAATATGTATTGAATTCCCAGCTTTTACTGCAGTTGAGTAAGGACAAACAAAGGACACCCTACCCGGACATAGGAATTAAAATGGTTTTATCAAGGTATATTTAAAATAGAAATGGTAAGCCGTTTTCACCAAGATTTAATTAAGCCTTTTTTTGTTGTTCTTGTGACTCAGCTATTCAGTTCCTAGTTAGCTTTATTTGCTACATGGCTTCTTTTAAACCTGAAGAACATAACCTATATTGTCACTACCTTGCTCTGCTCTAATTAGACCCTGCTGATCGATATATATTTAGTTACACAAATTCTGCTCAAAGAAGAGCAAGGCAGGAAGACTCGAGCTTATTCCCTTTGCTCTCCTCCACGTGTCAAGTGTTCCCATGAAATCTTTTTAAATGTTATCATTAAGACGCAATACAATAACCAGGGGTTACACTTTGACACCAGATACCAACAACGAAACGGTGAAGTATGAAAGAACGCAATAGCTCTGGTTGGATTGACAAATGACGCCACACCGATGCCATCCATGAGCTCTTCTCCACGCCATCTTCCTTCTTGAGCCCAGAGCTGTGCTCCGAAATACTTCCATTTACTGCGAGATAGCACAGGGGAAACCTCACGCAGCAGCAGAGATGAGCAAGATCACTCCAATTGCGAAAACTCACCGAGCGAGATGCTCTCACAAACTCCTGCCTCGCACCTTTAGAAGTCCCAATTTCTCCTTTCGGAGATTAAAAACCTGCTGCCGTTTTCTCCTGTTCTGCTCCCCTTCAGCGGTATTTGGGGTCAAAGCCATGAACCATCCCTGAATGCTCAGCAACAAGAAATAAGTTAATCAGAGCTTTAATTGGAAAAAAAATAAAAGTTTCTCGTTGTCCTTGCTTAGCCTTGGGCTCCTTTCTTTCCAACCACACCTACTTCCTGAACAAAAAGAAGAAATAGATGAAGAGAAGGCGCACACAGACCCAACTGCTTGCTCTGTGCTGGTACTTGCCTTCCAACACACCACAAAACAATTAAAAACTAGTTGTATAAATATTTGGGAGAAACAGGAAGAAAGAGCAAGGAAGCAAGTTCCACCCTTGATGCTTGCAGCTTGGGTGCCGTAAACCCATAGCAAACGACCAGCCATCTCATGAGAGACCATGAACTGGTTTCATAACTGTGCCAACCAGTCCGTATCTTTTAGGCAGCTTCCATTTCATCCATCATTAATAAGACCCATTTCATGGGAATCCGACACTGCAGGGGGGCAGCCGTACCCACCAGGCTAATTGAACAGTCAAATCAATGGCAAGAGACGGATGGATTTCTTTTTATTGCTGTGACAACCTCCCCATCACATCCCCAAAATAATGCCCCTTTCAACTGCCACCCTGATTCAGAAACCAAATCCCCCAACATGAATCACCTGGGATAACAAAGATGCCACGGCTGACTCACATGGCTTCAGAGAGGTAGTTTCCCCCCCTCAGCAGGTTTCAGGCCAGGTTTTAAATAGCACTCTATTTTTCCATGTATGATAAATGAGGGGTGTGAAAGAAATTTCAAATTGCTTAGTTTGACTCCACCAACGAGTCAGGCGCTTGACATCTCAAGCCTATAATCTGCACCCACCATCATGCCCACCATTCTGCGCCTGGAATCAGCTGTGGGCACCAGAATAGCATCCAGGTGTAGGCAGCTTTTAAAAGTTATATCATCTAAAAGTTACATAATCTGAAAAGCTAGAGAGGCATGTTCAGAATGGCTCCTGCAGTGCTAGAGCTAGACCTCAAAACAGTCCATTTCCAATAGACCAGCAATATTTGCTATGGTGGACCTAGACACCAGAGCAATAAAATGAAAGCAGTCATTTTAGTGTTATGCTAATTCAGTGCAATGGACTTAGTCTTCACACTCCCAAAGAATCAACCTCCATATTCTCTCTCTAATACTGCACCCCACTTCCCAAATATAGTGGGGAAGCTCACTAGGAGCTGGGACCGCAGGCAATAGCTTGACACTTCTCCAGCCCACCTTCCATTCATTGCTGTGAATTCCCTGTTTCGAGATAGCTGGCGTTAAACAAGAAAATGATTAGTCCGTGTTCATGGCAGCACTCCTCTCCTCAAATCACAAGTTCACACTGCATCTAAGCCCAGGGACCACCACAGTGCTGGTGCGCTCCAAAAACAGCCCCAACACACACTGGTCCTGGCAACTGCCAGCAGCCAGACATCTTCCATTCATCTTGCACACTTGGAAACGATAGGCATCTGTTTTGTATCCGACTGTGCCCTACTGCATGCTGTAACTTCCTGAAGAATTAAAGAGTTCATGCAATGGACCTGTGTGACCATGATGCAAATATCCCAAGTCTCCCAATGAACAAAAGGGCCACTCAAAAAGACAGAATAAAACTTTTCTGAAGTCTACAGAATTAACACCAGCAAGAGCAGAACAGAGCCCGAACATTTCTGCATCTCCATTTCTGCCGAATGCCTCCGTTTATGAACATTTTTTTCCTATAGCTTTTTCCTGCGTAGAACAGTTAGCCTCCCACAAGAAGCTATATCTACTCCTTTTTCACATGCGCGTACACACACACGAGCCCCTCCACCTCTGCCACCCCCTACAGATTCGTGCAGTCTCCACTTCAAATGAATCGGACTATTCTGCCTCAAGTGACTGTGTCAAGGAGGTGGGAAGAGGGCAACACAACATGGAGCAAAGTTTTCCATTAAATACATCTGGAGCCCCTCTGTCACCTAATATATTACAACCAGTGGCAGCTTTGTTTCTCTCACACCTGCGTGCGGTGCGACATACTGCCTGCTGACTGTAGCTTGCTGTCTGGCAGATCCAGACCTCACACCTCTTTCAATGACCGCAGTCGTCTGTGCGAAAGGGCTGTGAAAGTAAACACACCTAATTTACTGGCACATAACACTCGCTCTCCTTAAATATAGAGCACCAGCTGGTTGAGAAACCGCTGCATGACACAGCAGCTCTAGATAAGGAATAACCTTTGGACTGTAACGTTCTGCAATTTTTTGGTTTGAAAAAGTCCATGACAGCCATGGATTTAGATGTGCTCTAGTCCTCCCGCAAGGTTTGTACAGATCCCCGATTTGGTGCCTGCAATAGTCATGGTTCAACGGGAACTCAGCTAATATAAGAGAAAATCCAAAACACCTGCACACTCCAGTACTCCTGGCTGTTCCCGTGCACAGCCGTGCCTGAACCTGGATTTGACATAACGGGGACCTTGGATACAGACAGAAAAGTATGTGCGATAGCACCCGAGGATCCCTCCTCCTCATATGCAGGAACCGTCATCGCTGCTGCTCTTGCGAGCAGTATGTCTGTTCTCTTCCTACCTCCTCCCTCCGCTTCCTGCACACGCTGGACTCGATGCACCCGACTTAACACAGAAAAGCACAGGCAGTTTGAAGCAGTGCGTGATAATGTGCTTTTGGCAAGGGCCATATTACATGCCGAGCCTCACAGGTCAGATGAAACACAGTGAAGGCTCTTGTGTCCGGCCACAGCTTCCTCCACCATCAACCTCCCAACATGATTCATCCTTGCTATAAAAGACCCAAGTTGCCGCAGCTGCTGAATTACCATCTCTGTGGGCTTCGGCAAATAAGGCCAGCTTTCCTTTGTACAGAATAAAGTCCCATTCCCCACTCCCTTTAAAACTCCAGATTTTACCAACCAGAACTCATAGTAAAGATGATACCTTTTATTAGACCAACAAAGATATTTGCAAAAAAAAAAAACAAAAAACCTTTAATTGCAAGCATTCGGGCACAAACACCCTTCATCAGGCATTGGAGAAAGGATTGTAAAAGTTTTCCTGGGTGGAAATGAAAGTTCATATTTCATAGGCTTTCACAGAGGAGCCAATAAATGGCAAACTATTTTTCCAACAGCTCTTGCCAGCACAGAGTGTGGCTTGTTTGAATCCCCAGGTCATTTACCTTCCTATTCACTGTCACCTGTCCAAGAGGCCAAAAGCTACTGTGCTTTGATTTTATGATGGCCTACCAACATTTCCAACCCCACTCACCACACATCCCATTAGTGCACTCTGAGGTGTGTGGTTTTCATGGTTACAGGACTGTTGCTGCAATTCATCCCATTTCCAGTTTCAGGGCATCCACTTCATCTTGGCTCCTCTGGCCTTGGGACAGTACCTTGCATCCTAGCATCCCAAGACTGGGTCACGGCAATGCCTCCCCATTGATTCCAGCTTCTGATCACCCTGCCCCGCCAAGCAGGTTTTGGGTGCTTGCATTTCTTCCCCATGGGAAATCGGTGACAAGGGACAGAGTGACCAACAAACTTCTTACCAAAGCCCACGTGCCTCCATATTCTCTCCTAGTCTTGGACAAACAGAGTTAGACTTCCCACTGACAGTGCAGGAGTAACAGAGATTTATGTTCCATTAGGGAAATACAAAGCAGCAGGGACCTGGCCTGAGCCTAGTTGGTTTCCCAATGAGGGTCTCTCTCCCCGAGTCTCTCTTTCC
>NW_005841934.1:2051312-2077072 GCF_000455745.1 Alligator sinensis
GTTTTCCTCAAATCCCTCGTCCCATAATTACCATCCTCCGAGATAAGCTTGTTAGTACAGAACTCGGATATGAAATTCTCCTGGTGCCTGGAAAAACCTAGCCAAGACAAGGAGGAGAACACTGCCCAAAAGTTTCCCCAGGCAGCCATACCCATTGAAGCTTACCACCATTGGTTTTATGGCTATTTCTCTTGGGGGCAGTAAGCGACAGCCATCCGTTCCCTTTGCAGTCCAACATATCTTCAAAACGCAATACGTAAACAGCATTTGAAGAGACATATCAACAGTCAACTTTGATAATACCGGCTTTCCTCGTAGCAACACGCCAATGCCCACGTAGCCTTACCGCGAGACCGCCGTTAGAGCTCCGAGGTGCGTGAACAGGTATAATCGTTCTTCCCTTGTTAAGCGCATTTCCTTGCTCTTGTCAATGCTGAATTTCACCTCCCATCACGCTGCCCACTCGCCTACCTCGGTGAGGTCCTTTTGAAGTTTCTCGCACTGCTCTCAAGTCTCAACTAACCTAAATAATTCTGTCTCATCTTTCAACCCTGCCACTGTTTGTTCACTTTTCTAGGTCATCATCAATACATATTGAATTAGCCCTAAAGCGCAACGCTGGATCACCCACTATTAGCCTGGCTCCCCAGGTTGAAGTCTGATCAAATATCTGTGGCCTTTGTTGCCTACCTCTTAGCCAGTTTCTGCTCCATAAGAGTACTTGAAAATTAGTCACAGGGGAAGAAACTGTGGAGTTTCAAATCACTTGGAATATTTAATGAGGCAGAGTTAAGGACTGTAAGCCGATTAGAAAGAGACTTAAAAAAAAATGCAATAAAATAAAAATAAATTTAAAAGAAAATCTGGCACCTTTTAGCACAGCCATTGCTGGATAAAGGGGTTAGCCAAAGCAGTGCTTTCTTTGATGTTTTGTTTGATAACACCAAGAAAAAAAAGTTATTTTCCTTTAAAATAAAAATATAGTTAAGCGTGTTTTCGGGTAGCAAGAGTGCTGCTGAAAGCTACAGATAATCTCAGACAGCTCCAGCCCGTTCCTTGCTGCAAAGCACAGCAGGGGCCCTGACCCACATGGGGGTTCAGCGGGCACCTTCCTCCTCCAGGAAAGCCATGGGGCCCTGCCTGGACACGTGAGCGCCTACAGGACTGTCAATGTGAAGGGAACATGTGAATTTACACTCTGATCATTATAATGGCATAACCTCCTGCACAGGCACCTTTATTCCAGGATTATAAAAAAAAAAAAAAAAAAAGTGTCTACATGAAAAGTTAGCCCAATATAATGACAGCAGTAGAATAACACTGATTTAAGTTTTACTGCATCACCTAAGAAGCCCTTAGAAGAAGGGCAAGAGGCTTCTTGCCTGGCAGAACTAAGACTAGGACCTGAAGTCTTTTTATCACACACACAAAATCACTCTTTTGAGTTTGGATGCATGGACAGAGAGAGAGAGAGACAGCCTATTGCAAAAGCTACATAACACCACAGAGGAGAGAGAATATTTAGGAGTAGCATGGGATTTTAATGGGTATTTCTCCCTGGGACAATATGCACCTCGTATGCAGGTAATACACCTGGCTATAAAGGCACATTACAGCACTGCAATGCCAGGAGGAAAGCTAATCTAGAGCCTAAACTTGTTTATCACAGAATGAAAATGCTCACCCGGTGCAGAGAGAGAGGCAGAGAAGAAAAGAAAAAAAAAAAATCAGGGAATAAAAGGACAAAAAAAAGTTAGGGTTGAGGGGGGAGAGGGGACGCAGCAAATGGCTATGTCTTTCAAGTCAGCTCCATAAATGCCAAAGGACCTTGGTGCCGGTCATCATTGGTGCAAGCAATGGGACACGTCAAGGAGGGGGAATGTCACTTGGGAAGTGCAAATAAGCCCTGTGAAAGGGGACACAAGACTACACCCTCACTCGCACACCAAGCAGCCAGGCCCCAGTTTGCTTGCTCGCTGTTTGATATCGCTGTGCAAGGAGGAATTACAAAAGCAACCACCCCATCTCCAAATGTTCCAGTAACTTCCAGTCTTGGTACACCAGCTTCCCTTCCAGCCAGGGCAATTCAGCCAAACAGGTGACCATTTGAGCAAACTTCCTGTCTGTTTGATTTACTTGTCAAAATTATCCCCCGCCCTCATCATCAGGCTAGTCAGGCCAACAGGGACATGCCCGGGCCTTGATGTTAGATGAATCCTTCCCCGCAGTGCCACAGCTTTGCTGCTTTAGCTGATGTTACTCGCTGATCATTATCTGTCAGACCACATCAGCGTCTTTAACAGTAATAGCAGCATCCTTTGTACCCAAACGACTGTGGCCAGAGGTCTGGTTATCGGCCCAGCAGGTGCATCCACAGAATGCACGTGGCCCCCTTCGCAGCTGGTGTTCAAAGCACATCTGTGAAGGATGCTGCAAATTTTGGACTTGTTCTGTGTACACATTGTATTCACAGCTGCAGGGGGGCGGCAGCAACCTTTTGCATCTACCCTTGAAAATGCCAAGTTGCCCATAGTCCAGAAGGTAGCAACCAGAGACCAGAGTCTGCTGGGAGGACACCTCAGACCTGTACCTTGGGCTCCTAATCTTTAAGTCCCATGGAGGAGGATACACCTGCCTCACCACCTGAGCCATAGGTATGAGTCCAGTGACAGACTTTTCTTCGGTGCACCCGATGAACAGAGGGACTCATCCTATGCCGAGAGCCATGACTCTCAGGCAGACCTACAGAAATTATCACACGTAATAGGACCATCATCCCCATCACTGTAGTCAGATAAGCTCCTATCACCACCTCCTTCCTCTGACACTATTGATTTGTACCGACAGAACCGTATATTTGAACAGTCTCACCCACCCATATTGTAATGTTCAGCACATGGAAACCCTCCTGCTCTCCCCTCCCTTAAGATGTGAAGATTTTAGCACTTTTTTTAAGGATAAGTGGAAGACGCAAAAGGGAGGGGTTTTTTCTACAGCACTAAACTCAACCAGGACTGGGTATTCCACCATTCTCCGTTTAGAAAACGAAGTTTTAATTTTCCAGTAGCAGTACCACCGTTGTGTAAACCCAGGATAAGTTTTGGGTTCGACACCACACACACATCACAGCAAGAGGCAATACATCCGTCTCAAACAGGTTACAGTCTAAAACAGGCATTTACAAGAAACAAGGCAGGGAGTGATTAGATGGCTTGCTCAAAGTTACATTGAGCCAAGGACTGACGCCACATCTTCTCATTGCCATTTTGATGCTTTAACCATAACCTCCCTTCCTCTCAAACTTTTTGCACTTAAATCCTAATCGACTGATCCAAGGCACAACAATCGGAGCCTCCCTATACTGACCCCAGGCCTGCCTTTGGTCCAATTCACCAGTGAGCATCCATAAAACGCATGCGTGCACAAACATACAAGTGTATTAATGGTGCTTGGTGCCACGCGCCAGGCATGCACAAACCAAACTGCATTGTGAAGGTGACCATGGTTCTTGGGGTAGATGTGCTATCTTTCATTAGAGCAACTAAATAGTTGGGGGGGGAGTGTTCTTTGCAAGCCTCTGGGCACAAAACACCCTTCTTCAGGTAGAGGGAAAGCCTGTTGGACCAACTATTCTGTTGGTCTAATAAAAAGATATCATATCTACCCGAAGAACCTCGTCTGCCTGTCCTTGGACCAAAAACGGCTCCAGCCAACAACCCGCCTTGTGAAGGTGATGGCACTGCACTGCCACCCTCCTCAGAGCCTCCTGCACTTGGGTCTCCCACAATTCACTGCTGCTCCACTCCTGCCAAGCCGAGTGAAGAATTAGGGGAATGAAATTGTGCACAGCCACTTTCAAATGTCATAAAATCAGGCACCAGCAGGGTAGTAAGATGGGATAATTCAGACAAAATTTGTTCTCTGAAAGGTGCCCTATCCTTTTCATCTATTTTACAAGCGAGCATCTTCCTGGAAATGAACTGCAAATACTCTGTTTAAATGCTTCAGTGCTTATATAAATGGAGTAAAGAAACACTGCTTAACATCAGTGTGCTTTTGTTCAATCCTGATGGTTCATAGAAAAAGCTCAGTGCTATTTACACTCTCCCCTTCCCCATTACTGTGTTAATCTGTTCAATTTTAGTAACTTGAAACTTTATTGTTTCTAAAATACTGAGTGCCATATACCTCAACCCTTAAACACAAAGGAAAGTGACTATAAATAATTTGCTTGGAAGTACATTTGCCAAGAAACTGATTACATGCATCCATGAAACCTGCATCCAGCCATAAAAACTAGTACTAGAAAATGACCTGTGCAACTTGAAAAGCAGATGTGTGCTGCAGTTCTCAAAGTTGCACGCACACATACACACTTGATCTCTTCTTAACTCCTGTACTATTATGTTGTTATGCTGTCATTTGTGTAACTTGTCATTTGGTGGGCATAAGTGTGAGAAATCTCATGCTGGAGTGCCACGTGTTCTGACAAGACCACAAGCAAAAATATAGTCCCCAAAGATTCAGGAGCCTTTGCGTGCAATCTTATTAATCGCTAGAGGAAGACAGCCATATGGTGCGATGGCTGACTTCTCTGCGAGCACACAGTAGGAAATACAGCACTGACTGTGAACATTACAAAGGGCATCGGAGAGAAGACAGCAGCTACTAAATTGTACAACACGTATATCTATAGATTATTCATTAGAAATTCAGTTATAGACTGGTGCATTTCTAATTACGGAGGTTCATTAAAGGACAGGACTTTCTCTGGCTAAACTAGAAAACTTTCATCCTTATCATTACAAGAATAATTGGAATCTTGTTTCCATTAAAGTTTAGGTGGCTTTAAATATCCTCCTTCAAGACTACAACAGCATGTAATTTGCTCTTACATAAGCAAGGGAATACAAATTATGGGTTACACCTGGGTATATACCTGTGTGGCACATGCGGTCTTCACGTGGCACCCCCAGTCGGTCTCTCACCAGGCTGCTATGTTTAGGCCTCTCAAACTGGGTCCATGTGTTCTTCAGCAACCTTTGGTTTCCCCTCAATTTCTTTGACTGTGTCCGTGGGCACAAGCACAGCGCTCACATTCTTGCCAGGACCCCCCTGCTATGGAAACATGCCAGTCCCTCGCTCTCCCAAGCATCCCACGTTATGAGCACCCCTCCGAGCTTCCCAGGCCTCTTAACCTCTGTGGTTTCTAAGACACAGCATGGATACTGGTGGGTGGGAATTGAGGGATTGCATTTCCCACTCTCCCAGCAAACACACATGGTTAGACTGGTATACCTAGGAACTTCACTTGTGTGGATTTAATGACCTTCCACTGCTTCTAGGCACAACAGAGCCTCAACAGTAACCAGTGGTGTCCATGCACGCTTAGATGGCGATTCAAGAATTTCAGGACTTCAGCCATAAACCACAGGGTGTACACACAGGCAGCTTCCCCCATTGCTCATGCTATGAGACCAAAATCGTCTTGCAGCTCCCCATCAGCTCCTGCACATTGTGCAAGTTGTCCTAAGAAGAGAAAAATGCTACGGGCAAAGAAATTCTGCCAAGCTAGGCTGAATCCAGTTTAAATCCATGCTTGTTATCAAGTTATGCTAAAGTTGTGGGAAGACAAGAGGTGAATTATCAGTGCATAAAAATCCCAAGCATGAGGCCCCGCCATGCAGTGCTCCTGCCTGCAGCCAAAGCCTCCAATTGACTTCAATAGGAATTACAGGCATGAAAAGGCTCTGGGATTAGCAGGAGCTTTTTGTTCATACGTTTTACCAATTTCTCATTCTTCTCTTTATACTTTACAGAGAAGCTAAAAAAAGCATATAATCAAGTAAACAAACATTGCCAGGCCGCTTTTAAAGCTTAAGCAATATATTCTTATTTTCAGTTTTCACTAACACTCTTTAGCATACCGCAACACCGTACCAGCAAACCAGCTCCTTGCTTTGGCATAATACAATTGCAGCTTTCCCCAAGTGCAGAAAATACTTAAGAGCTCAAATCAAGTGTGCATCATGAGAAGCTCAAGAAAGCATGTATTTAAGTGTCTGCAAGATCAACAGCCTAACTTTCAGAAGCTAAGAAAAGGAGAGCTCAGACTCAAGAGACAGCAACTCTAGGCTGTTAGGTCCGAATCATCCTGTGGATTTGGGCAGAAACCAAACAGTTCATCCACCTTGGTTGGCTTACTGGCAAAACTGGGATAATACTTGCAAAGGTCAGAGAGGCAGAGCTGCATTTTGGTAGGCGCTCCAAGGCGGCAAGCACTAGAGCAGAACAAAACATTGCAAGCAGTCATTTTGCTAGAGACGGCGCCCCACGACACAACTGTGCTTCCTACGCAACAGACTCCCCCGAAAAATAAGTAGATCTCCTCCCATGCAACCAAACTCGGTCACCTGCTTTTTGCTGGCTTTCTTGATTTTTTTTTTGTTGAAGTTGTGCCTTTTGTACAGGCCCAACAGAAAAAGCACAGAATTAGCTAGAAACTCTAGCTTCTAGTAGTGGACAAGAGCGGGGACTCAAATTAGAAATGAAGAGAACTTGCAGTGGCCAGAATATTGGTTTGGGCCGCTTTCAAGTCACAAGTGTTATTTTTCATCTTATTTCGGGGGTTTGTTTCATTCTGTCCATCAAGCTTTTGGACAGCTCTAGCAAAGGGACCTCTGCCTGCTCTCTTCCAAGCCTCATCCACGAGACAAGGCTGGGCTCGGCTCTCAGGAGTTCAGGAACACAGCATGCTGCTTTGGCTACTACACCAACCAAGACCTACCGCTGAAATGAGAAGTGTATTGGGAAGGCAAAAACCTTTTAAATATGTTCAGTGCTTTCACCTTATTTTGGGAGGCCTTTTCAAATTATTGCTCGCATGGAAATCACTGCGTCTCCTTGTCCTCAGCAAGACTTTGCTTGTTCTGATGTTTTTTTCCCTCCTTGTTCTCTTTTTGTTTCAATGAGTTAAGCTTATCTTCTGCTTTTGTTTCTCTACAGCAGTAAAACTCTATTATGATGCCTGGCAGACAATTTAAGCTACTGTGACAATCATCTTTGAAAAGGGAATCTGCTTTCATAAACCCTTTCTACATGACTAAATATTCACTTCTGAGCAAGAGGCAGGGTAAGATTCCACCCTTGTCACCATCTAGTTCATTATTAAAATGCTGCTTTTAAAAAATGAGAGGCATGAGCAGCTTCTTCTTGCGACAGAAGATTTTTCAAGAGGCAGAAGGTCTCCTGCAATAATACTCTGTGCAGCAGGGCATTTTAAATGGAACAGGGAAAAGCACTAGACAGACCATACAAAACCTGGGAGGTACACTTCTGGATGGATACATGTCACCTGGCATCACTCCATTTTATCCACACATAACTGGACCGCCAACCCCAAGAACTCAAAAATCCCAAATCAGCATGCCAAAGAGTCATAGCCTTGGTTTAAACCATCATGAGATTTTTTTTTCCTCTTTGAAATAATAAAATCTGGGCTCTAAATTCCCTTGCAGAGTTTTGAGCCTTTCTGGATTGTGTGTTCAAGCTTTTCTCCACAATTCTGAAGGCCAGAAATACTTTTTATGTAATGAAAAAAAATCAGGATGCTCATACATTCCCATGAATCCAGGAAGGGGGACATCACATAGGACCTAATTACATGGTAATTTTAGGTGGCCCCTGGAGCTCTTAACCCTTGGATTGTCCACACATTAACACCTTAGAGTAGTTTAAGCACTTGTTATGCAGCTCAAAGTTACGCCACTCCTCACAAGGCAGGATTATCTTTGATCCCCATGATCCCGTTGCATTAAGATGTGGCCACTCCCCACAGACATGCCATGCAAATTGAGCGGGGACAGAAGCCTGCCCTGGCTCACCAGCCCTGTAGTTGCAGCTCACAGGTACAGCTCCGAGTCCTGCCCCTGTTCCCCAGGCCTCCAGGGGCAAGTCACAGCTGAGCAGGTGGAGGATGGACAGTCAGAGAAAGTATCTAGACTAAGGGGGCAACCTGGGCAAACTCCAAGCTAGCACTAACACCGATCCACAGTTGTACAGCTCACAGCATAAAGGTGCAACACAGCCCTTAGAGACTTGCAGTAAAATCACAAGAGTTCACACCACTGGAATAAACACATTAATCCACTGCAGGTTACTAAATCTCGTGGCTAAATCTCTTGCAGCTCATACTGTTACTCTGCCCAGTTGTTCTGCACAGATGCATGGGAATAGCACTAGATATCAGAATAAACCATACCGCAGGGATCTTAAAAGGAGATGCAGGTGGCAAGTAGGAGCCACTCTGCTCTTGGCTGCATGGAATATGCATTGAAAAGAGTACAGAAACTGAAAGGCAAATCCTTTTATAAGAAAAATGGGTGAGAAGGGGGAAAGAGGGAGAGGAAAGGAAGGTAAATGGCTGAAAACAGATGCTTCCAAAAAAAAGAAAGTTGCCTGCAACACAGAGGAGATGACAAGTCAAGCATGGATAAACAGGAAGGTTCAGAGCTCTGAAAGGTGCTGAAGCAGGTGAAGACACCAGGCTCGTCTACAGCACTGTGGAAGTGTTCGCGGTGATAAACACCACCTCATCCTCAGCTAAATCAAAACTGTACAATTTTATAGAGCAATTTGAGAAGGTTTTTCTACAAGTAGCTGGACACCGCACATTGAGCACTCATGCTGATTATTGAAAACCTTGGTGCCTTGAAATTTCCACATGTTTATTCAGCCATTCTCTCTCCCTGGAGTGAATAAATATCTTGAAGAAAGGTTTGATGCGAAATCAAACAGCATGTTGTTTGGCTTATGCTTCCTTTTAAGAGTGATATTTCCCAAAAGCCATTTCTAAACGCACAGCCCTGCCAGGGCATCTAAAAAAAATAACTGACCAGAGGTGGGCACGACTCCTGCTTCCCACCCAACTCTCCCCTGCCTCTTTTCCAGGATGCCCTCAACCGGTGCTCTCCAGCCCATCAAAGAAAGTCTGTTTTCTCCCCTGGACCAACAAGAGGTAGACCCATATAAACAGCATCTGGCGGGGGATGATGGGCAGCTCAAGCAAAATAGTTGGTTTAGCTGGATTTGATACTGGACAGACATCAGGCTGGGGTTACTGAACCCCAGCGCTCTTTCCTGCCTAGAGCAGGGGGTCGGACCTGATGATCTGCCAGGTCCCTTCCGACCCTAGACATCTATGAAGTCGAATTACAGAGGCTCCCTTAAAACTATGTACTTCCAGTTCTAGACATTTCAGTGAAAGCTGCACAGAGCTAGCAACCAGGACCCAGTGTAAAAGGTCCCATGCACCCTCCATCAAATCTCAGCCCAAAGTGGGGGGTCAGAGACCAAGCTGCCAAGTGGTGCCCCTAGGTCCCGGTTCTGCACCCCTGGATTTTTCCTAGTGCTATTCCGACGCTGGCATGCTCTGCTGCCGACAGCTCCAAGGCCTTTACCACAGATGAAAAAGTTAAACTGCCTCCTTTGCAGAGCCATTTTATAAAATGATTTGCCAGCTAGTAGTATATATCTTGCTGCATATTAATATAATACCTCAAAAATGTTTCTCTAATGCTCTCATTTGTCATGTAATAGAGTGCTAAGTGCATGCAAATGTAGTCTCTGTGAAGTATTCTTATAATGTATTAATAAGGAACTCCAAACAAGTTTCTTACAAGCACTGATATAAAAAAAAAAAATTCTTCCCACTTAAAAAAATCTTACCAAACATCTAGTTTCAAGATAAACACACACATCTTGCCAGTTGCATGCACCATGGTTTTTCATGCACTCGACTCCACGCTCTTTATTCAGCCAGGTTGGATGAACGCACATTTTCCAGAGCACGGGAAGAGAGCAGGGACCTTTTGGTCAAACACTGCTGATCGCATAAAAAGGGTTATGTTCTTTTGTATCAACATCCTCTTTAAATGACTGACATGTCTAAAACACCAGTTTCAAGTCAGGAAGCTGCAGGAAGAGCTATAGGACTGCTGGACGGATACTGGTCCCTCTATATTTGGTGAAGAGAGGACTTCTCTTCAGGGGGGCACATGCTCACCTATGCTTTGGCTGCCACTGCTAACAATTTTCATCCCACCTCCATTCGAGGAAATACACACACGCGTATACCAATGACTGACTTGGTCTTTTTGCTGAAAGGCAGTAAGAGAAGATAACAGGTTTCGTTCCTGGAAATCTAGGAGTTTGTGGAGAGGAAACCACAAGACGCTACTACCCAAATTGCCTATAGGGGAAAAGAAATGAAGATTGGCATCAAAGGCAAACAAGTTTCTTATTTGGATTGAAATATTCTCCCAAGGCAAGCAACACCATGACCTTTTACACAGCATGCCTGCCCAATGGACCCGTCACTAAGCATCTGCAGCTTATACAGGTAGGAGAGGGTGGGGGTAAGGGCACACTTCAGTTTCCCTTTGAGCAAAAAGATTTTCTAAGCTAAGTTTCATAACTCACACATCAGCATTGGCCCAAGAACAGGTGACCGTCAAGTGATGGGTATTAAAAGACCACCTAGAATTTAGAACAAGATAATATTATAAAACAGAACTAGTTCAAGGCAAAAAAAAAAATACAGAGACTCCATCACTACAAAGCCTGAGCTTGTCAGTCGCACATTAAGCAAAATGCCTAAGTGCGACATATGCGGTTAGTCGAGTCTCAAGCTCCCTGCAGGGGAAGGATTTGGAGTGCAGGCATTCAATCTCATGGGGGGGTGTTTTTTTTAAAAGGTCTGTGTTAAATATTTAATTTGTACAAAGTGGCACAGCTTCAACAGGAAGCACCAAGAGTCGCTGAACCCAGCTCATGTTGCTGAGGAGCCGCCTTGCAATGTTCTGCACTAGTTGGTGTTCCCATGGCTTTCTGTCTGGATTGATCGAGAGCAGTCACGGTCGTTCAAACTAAAACAAAATGACAGATGCTCCAAAAAATGTTACATCCGTCTAATATTGTGGGAGTCCTGAGATGAACAAATAGCCAAGTTGAAATCGTGCCAGCTACTACTGCTGGTAGAGTCCAACGCAACTTCCCCGTAATCTGAATGGAGACGACGCGGATGGGCAGCAAGAAGAATCACACGGGTGTTAAAAGCAGAACTGGAACAGAAGAGGAACGCGCTTTCATTTCAACCTTCTCACCACCGCTTCAGTGGAAAGAAGCCCATGCTTCAGCTCCCGATTTGCAAAACCAAACAAAAACGTGCACAATTAACCAAGTGTTAACTTTGCTGGCAGAATCCTTTGTTTTTCAGGCCATCCCTTTCCAAGTTTCTTATATACATTTAAAAAGCTTGGGCTCTGATGCCAGTCTCCTAAAAGGTTGAAGGTGTGGAAGAGGGAGAAGGTGAAATTAAGACAAAATTGTTCTTTGCTTTTACTAAAGTTTCTACTTTCTACTGCTGCTTGAGGAGAGGCTGCTGCTCTCCTAGGACAGCTTAGCGAACTGGGTTTACCAGTTTACAGGAACTTGGATTTTCTTTTCAAACTAGAAGACAGAGCCATTTTCTAAAGAAATTCCAAGTCCCTATGTTTCAGGGATGTATTTGGTAGCTGTGCTGGTCTGAAACAGAAAAAGGAAGTTTATTTCCTACATATGGGGACTTTTTACCATCTTTGACTTCCACTGAGCCTGATGAAGGGCATGAGAGCCCAAAAGCTTGCAGAAATTTTTAAAATTTTCTTAATTTCTCAGTTGGTCTAATAAAAGGTATCATCTCTGAACCAAGACTTCTAGATTTCCAAGTCCTCGTGGTAATACAGCTAGCTGCCTAACGCAAGTCCCTTCACAGCCAAACAACTGTGTGCAGCTGCACTTCTTGCTCTTGTTCATACTAATTTTTCTAAGTTCATACAATAAAAGGAAGATTTATTCCAAAAGACTGAGTCAGTAGAACAAAAAAGACGACACTGGGATGGATTTTCATAATACCTGGTTGCTATGGAGAGACAGGAACACCTCCATGCAGCTACACATTTTAAAGACAACAGCACTCGTCTTCTAAAGTTGTAGTCCTGGCTCTTCTATTAGAGAAATACAGCCATTAACATTGCCTTGAACAGCCACTGGTGCCCCAAGGAAGACTTTGGAAAAAAACAACTGTATTTAAAAGACAAGCCTGTTAATGTCATATGCAATATGTTTCTCTTTTACTGCTAGGGGAATTTGCATGAAAACAGGATTGTTATTGTGCTCAAGTTCAGATGCTCCTGTAGCTTTAATCCTTGCTGAAAAAGTCTTCCTGCCCTGTAAACCCAGGCCCATAGCTCCTGTGCCTGCCACCTCTCACCAAATCCACCCAGGGTTTTGGTGCATTTGCCCTGCAGTGCTCAGCTTGTGCTGGCAACCTTCTGGTTCTGGTTGCAGGGGAGCACGGAGATGCCAAAGGAAACAGATGTTATAAAGCCAATAAAAACAAACAGCATATAAATAAATACGATCATGTCACCACTAGCAAAGGTTTGCGAGCATGTGAGGAATGTGCAGGGGGACGGATGAATTTCTAACCAGCAAGGGTTTTTAATGCAAAGTGTGCCCAACGTAATAAAAATGCAAGTCCCGTGTTCTCTATCCAGAACATTTGCTCAAGTTTTACATGAAGTATTAGCACTGTTAAGGGTGTACTAACATTGGACAAAGAGGAAACCAGTCCAATTTGAAGCTGATATTCCATAATGGACTTTGTGCATCATCAGTTTTGTGTAATAAAATAAAAGTTACTAACCTGACAAACCTAGAAGAGAGTGGATCAGCCTTTAATTTCTTTGCTTAGTTTGTGCCAGTCTCAGTTTTACTTTTGTATGTTAATTTTGTTGCCTTTCAATAGACATACATTTAAAATTAAAAAGGATCACAGTAGGGTTTATTCACGATCTCGCATAAAACAGACTGATCCACAGTGTCGGTGCAGCTGCCTCATACGCAGTGTTGCATTCTAAAAATCCTTATGACATTTCTCTTTAGACATGAATCAGCAGACGAACAGATGTCTCATTCACACCATGTTTTGAGTTTCAGTTTTACCAATGAAATTAATTTAGGGCCAAATTGCTTCTCGAGTCGCACACTGAGAAGGCTCATCGACTTCCGTGGCAGCCAAAACACTTCTAGAGGAATTCTGACCTTTATGTCGGTGTGATCTTTGCAACAGATTGCTAATTGAGAGACACACTGCACCATCCCTCACTCATGTTATATCACAAGTAGATCCCATTGAACCAACCAACCTGCTCATGGACCAAGTTACTGCTCAACGTGAGCATGGGTTTTGCAATCTGGCTGTCGAAGATGCAATACCTGAACCCACAAGAAGGCACTGAGTTACACCTAGTCTTCTACTGTTGTTTTCCCCGAGTGCTGATACTTCACATAAAACTTAAAGTGCGAGTACTCAGCCTGAGGAAGGCATCCTCCATTGCTGCTACCTTTTGTAATGCAAGATGCTGGAGAGGCAGGAGCCCTCGGAAAGCAAGCTGAACAAGCAGGGAAGGTTGCTCTCTGCCTTGGTCTCTTACTGGAGTCAGTTCTTAAGGCAGAGTACTTCCACGATGGGTGCTTGCGTTGGGCTGAGATTCCTAAAAGAAGCAAGCGTTTGCACTAAACGCTGCTGGTAACCATCTAGGTTCGAAGACCGGTGTGTGCACATGCAAGCAAGAGAATAACACAAGTTTTATTTCGGACTCTGCTGCAACATGAACCCGGGATATCCAGATAGCTTGAACCATGGCAGAAAGACCAGGTCCCTGGTGACATAAGGCACAATGGTGTGTATAAATAGCCGGTGTAATTTTCAAATAACCAAGCAACTTAGGAGTCCAAGTTGCATTAAAACTTTCCTTGTGCTTCTAAATCATAGAAAATAAGGGTTGAAAAGGACCTCAGGGTCACATCTAATCCAACCCCCTGCTCCAAGCAGGACCGAGCCCCAGCTACATCGTCCTAGCCAAGGCTCTGTCTAACTGGATCCTAAAGACCTCCGAGGATGGAGACTCCACCACCTCTCTAGGTAACTTGTCCCAATGCTTTACTACCCTACTTGTGAGAAAATTCTTCCTAATATCCAACTTATATATAATATACTCAACTTCCCTTGCTGCAGCCTGAGCCCATTGCTTCTTCTTCTGTCACCTGGCCCCACTGAGAACAGCCCAGCTCCATCTTCTTGGGGAGGTGAAGGCTGCTATTCAATCCCCCTCAGTCTTCTCTTCTGCAGACTCAATCAGCCCATTTCCCTCTGCCCCCCAACCATTTTCCTTGCCCTGCACTGGACTCTTTCCAATTTGTCCACCTCACAAACACTTAAATACTTTGTCATATCCAACCACACTAGATTTGTCTGTTGTTAGTTTGTAGGTGTCCGATTGTTATTTTAAAGCAGATTTCTGGTAGAAACTTAAAACATCCATTGTTTAAAATACGTAGATCTGACGCTTGGAGTCTGCCCGATCTTTCATGAGTGTCTCAGCATTATTAATAAAAGCAGAGTCCTGAAATAGCAGGGAGGCAATGAGAACCGAACTGAAAGACTACACCTTGATGGCAACGGGCCATGAAAATCACTGACCCAGCCAAAGATAATAAGCAGTTAAAGCACAAGGTCCGTGAACCTGAAGCACATCCCTGGTTCTTTTATCGAAGACTGGTGATGAGATGTTATTTCTATACTTTTCTAATGAATTCGCTGCTCCTGGGCTTCCTTCCTGTCTAGCAACTACCCAACATTTAGTGAAAAAGGAAATATCTGTCTCCTGTTTTGGCAAGCTGTATGAAACACTGCTACAAGAAACCAATACTGAAATTAGCAGGAGAGCGCGAGCGAGAGAAATTCCTGATTCCTGTATTTGTCAGTATGGCCCGATCCATTAGCATTACTTCAACTAAAATGCTGTTCGTCTCTCTTCCTGCAAAGATCACTGAGCTGTGCCAGTGCTCCTATTCTTTCAAAATGGAGGCTATATAATACTTAGAGGCTTAATTCGGCTATGACCGACTTTATGATGTACAACCTAAAAAAGGAACGGCACCTTCAATTCGAGGTACGCTATCAGTTCCTCCAGCAAATCCATTACTTTTGCTATTGTGATTTTAAAAGATTTGGAGTAGACTGCCTAACATTCTCCTTGATTTATTTTCATCTTCGACTATTGCTCTAGAACAGTGGTTCTCAACCTTTTTATTCCAAGGTACCCCTCTGAAAACGTCAGCTCTTAGGTTTTCACTTTTTTTTTTTTTCTTTTCCTGTAGTTAAAAAAAAAAAGAGTCAGGTGCTCAGAAAGACTACGACATCAGAATTTTTAACATAATTAAACCCAAAGATGTCAAATAGGAATGGTCTTGTGAATTATATCTGCACATCTAATGATGCTAACATGGTGTGGTACCTAGCAGCCTTGAAAGGATCTCAATGCACCCCAGGGTGATGTGGCACCCCGGTTGAGAGTTACTGCTCTAAATATACGTTGCCATCTCCAGGAAGACCAACCTGGGTGGCTCCTTTTAGCTCTTCCCTCGTGGTGGAAAATCTCCTTGCTTGGGAGCTTCCAGATTGCCTTACCGCAATGTTTTCCATGGGCTACTAGACCGAAGCAAATCTCACCCACACCCCGAATGGATTTCAATTTGTATAAAAGTCTGCCGTCATCATTCTTTGACGTACCCCTATATTGCCTATGCTACGGTCTTCCCATTGTCTTTCTATTCCGTTTCTTATTACATTCTGAATTGCTGCATTCATATTTAAAAGCTCACCCACAAATGGTCCCAATACATCTGTGACCTCTTAATAATTCAGGTATTAGTTGAGGCCCCAAGGTGTAGCCACATAAGAAATTCATGCAGTAACTGCTGGGCATAAAGGTCAAGGCTTCTGGCGCTTTATCTCCTAGGCTCCCAGAGCTTCATGCCTTTGCTTGGCTCATACTGTTATTTCACTAAGACAGCATAGGGCTAGCGACTACATGTGCCTTCTTTAAGCATGAAAGAGCTTTGCTCAAATTTAAAACAATATATTGTTCAAAAGAAGAAGTGTTCAGATAAAGTTAGTCCCTCAACTGCACTTATGCAAACCCAATAAAACCCACATTAGCTTGCAAGATTGACAGTTGCTAAGTGTCATTACCTGCCAGCCACTGCCACTGGTTTGGGACAAAAGTACTTTCCCAAAGCACCCATGAGGCCGTCTGCACATTACCTTAGCATAAAGCACCAACATAAATGCAGACATCTATATAAATGTTTGTGAAGTATTCAATCCACGGTTTGATATTTGTGTGATCGTCTTAGATCTGTAAATAACTTGATACCCACGCACAGCACCCCCCACACACATCTTCTTCTGTGATTTAAAAGTTGAAGAGACCAGCTTCTCCTCCAAAATTTGAAAGGAGCAGACATACACTGGGTAGCACCACTCAAAGTGACAGATGTCTATGAAGAAGTCTGCTCTCCGCTGTGGTATGCATCAATCAGCAAGGAACTGCTTCCATTTATTTTAATCTTCTGCTTCATTAAACATATGAAAAGAACCAACATGCTGGGCTGAGAATCTAAACCAAGTTCTTAATACAACCTTATTTTCAAAAAGACATAATATAAGCTTTCATCTTCATGGCGATTGAGGAGACAGTTTACAGACATGAAGTTCATATCACGTAACAGCAGCAGAGACACCTTTTTGACAATTCAAAGATTACTACAGGTGCTTCTTGAAGTTAAAATGAAAAAAAGCTGCTTCACCTTCTTATTAAAACAGACATCTGCCAATACTAAGGAAAAGGAGGAAAAAAAAACAAATTATCCTGGGAAAAGGGTATATCAATGTCAAAAAGTAAAATGTAGTGTTAAGAATGGGCACATTTCACAGAACAGTCCAGAGAACAACACTCAAATAAAATCCTCCTTTTCCAAAAACTTATTTAGACACAGACAATCCCAGAAGTATCCTGACCCTGGAGGGTGCCTAGCTATAGTTGCTTCTGGTTAAAATAAAGGAGTTTGTTTCTTAAAAAGAAAGACACAATACTTGCTCTGGTCCCTCGGAAATACAAGAAACACATTTTTTGCCAAGGACTCGACTAAAATTTAAATATTTGATTTGCTGACCTGCTACAGAAACATCTGTGCCTCTTCTGTGGACGCCACAAGAATTTATAGAAAGCATCTTTGAGGGCCTGAAAATTCACTTCATATGCCAGGATCCCAGCCCCCCCCCAAAAACATTAATAATAAAATAAAATCAATGGGAAATTTTGCCAAAGTCAAAAAGGAAGGTTGGCTTCGAGCAGAGTATTGAAGATTTCAGACTTCAAGCTTGTATCTTGTGGCAGAGCTAAAGCATGCTTCCTCGCCCCTCTCGATGCAGCTCCAAAGCAGGGAAACCACAAGTAGACCCCACAACTCATCAAGCCTAGATCTGGATTTTAATTGAACTTGCTCCCACCACACTTTTACTCAGTAAAGAGCGCGTGAAACAAGACAGCATAAACAGCAGTTCTCAATCACTATCCCCAGTCGTGTTAGACGTAGTTCTGGTTTTCAGTATGCCTGTTCCCCTGCATCGTCTCTGCCCAGGCTCATCCTGCCTCCTGCTTCTCTTTCTGGACACTCGGGGACATTCCCACAGAGCCCCTGGGTTAGGTGCAAGAGGAAGAGTGGTAGTCATCAGTGTACTGGAAACCACACAGCTCAAGCCCTCCTCATAGCTTTAAATATGAACTGAACAAGAGAAATAGAATATCAAAACTCTGGAAACTTTTTGCAAGAGGCCCTATGGTAAAAAGTGAACATTGGCCAAAATCATTCCTTCAATCTTAGGCTAACAAGCAAAACTCTCCTCCACTGCCACTGGGGTATGGATGGAAGGGAGCAAAACATCACCATTAATTGATATTCATATTCATAGGGCATGAAATACTGTATTTGTCTGAAATTCCATGTCCCCCTTATAGTACTACATTCACAGCTTATAGTCTTAGCCAATAAAAAAATCCAATCTTCATTTTTGGTGTTTCAACATGTAATTGACAAAATCTCAACTTTTTGTTAACAATCATAATTTATACTACCTTGCTGTCAAATGCATTTAACAAGGTTTGGAAGGAGCTACTGATAAAAATCAGCAATGGCAAGTTTCTATTAACCTCATCATACGAATGAAAGATGTTTTTTTAAAACTTTCTTCTTGGAAGTACCAAGATTCAAAGTAATAAATATTCCTTCAAAACTAGGCCAGTTTGAATTTAATATGCACCAAATAAATATTCTGTCAATTAGATGTGTGCAAGTAAAAAGCTTTATGTTATGGCTTATAGCAATTTCAGATAAAGAGCTTGTGTGGCGGAGTGAATCCAACTAAGAAATGATGGCAGGAGTGCAACGGATTTTTAGCCCAAGATAGCACACATCTTATACATACTTCAGAGGACAATTTCGGTGATTTTCTTTTGAGATCTTGTGAAACTTCACATAAGAAATGACAACCTTATGCAGCATCCAATATTCCCAAAGTAGGCTTTTAAAAGTAGTGATAAAGCCAATTAAGACTCTTCAACACTTTTAACAAATAGTGCAACTTCACATTTGGCAGTACCACTCTTTTCTTTTCAAAGAGAAATATCACTTATGTCCAAGTTACTCTATTAGCCACAAGACTGGATAGAAGTGAAGGCTGCCTGTTGCACAGAGATAAAACTTGTGTTACAATTACTCTGCCAAAATTTGCTCCTATTTGACTGAAATATTACAACCGACTTGGTAACTAATTGGACAGCAAATCGTTAATGTAACAGAACATGTATAGAATATGAATTTACTAACGTCATTTTTTTTTTCCACTAAAGGGTGTGAAGGAGCCTGGCTATTTCACTGCCATTGTAAATTCACAAACACTTTTGAAATGTGGAAGACTATGTTCAAAGCAGACTTGAATGGAAGAAATTTCCGTAATTCCCAAGTGAGTTGGAGGCATTTGGCATGTCACCCCCTCCTAAATGCTCCCAGCCAATCAGCAGTGAGCATACCACCGGGTATCAACACTGCTTGCCTTAAGCACAGGTTGAAGCTAACCTAAACAGCTGCAGTATTTCATGGGTATGGTGTGCACGTGCCCATGAGGACAGAGATCCCACGAACGATAAGGAGCTTCAGCAGCAGCTATGAAATGCCTTCCCAGGGTGGAGCGAGACTGCAACAGGATTAAGACCTGCATGTGTGAGGACACAGCAGAACGCCCACAAAGGCATGCAAGCTAGCGTGAAAATTTTGCAGCACTTGTGCCTGTAACTGCTGCTGTCCCACTGGCTTCAGTGAGCAAAGAATCCCACTGCCTCTCATGAACACACGCGCAGGTGACCAGCTAAAGGGAGCTCTCCGTCAGACGTTGGCAGAGGCAGCCATGGAAGCAGCAGATCCTCTGATAAGATTAAGGATCGAGGCCAGGAGGTCTGTGTAGCAAGAAGAAAAACAGTGCCAGAATCCTTCAAAGCTCAAAACTCAGTCCCTGAACAAAGAGATCTTTATGGGCAGAAAGAGAGGAAGTATATTTATTATAAGGCCTTTACAAGGGCTCTGCCGTTGCTGTGGCCAGCTATTCAGCCTGCAATTTCAAACGGTGCCACACAGGTGGGTTTTTGTGGTGGTTTGGGAGTTGGGGATTATTTTGTCATGCAATAAATATCTGCAATCCTCTGGTTTGTTTGTTTTTTTTACATGCAACAAAGATCAGCAGGCCTCAGCAAACACGGACTTTGGCAGAAGGGTGTTGAAGGCAGAAACTGGGCATGGATCCCTCCCATAGTACAAATGTGTTAGCTGCTTTGGGAGATCTGAAGAATCTGGACTGGTATTCACGAGTCCAAGGGGAAGCTCTCCTTCCCTGCAAATCATTCTCTCTCCCTCCCGAAGATTTCACAAGCCAGCCCAAAACCCCCTCCCTAGTATATGCGCTAATTTTATTTGCGTAAGTTCAATGCAGAACCTGCAAGATCTTTGGCTTGTGTACAGCTGTCACTAGTGGCCAAAATGATCATTTACTTATGCACTTGGTTCTACTTTTGAAATGCTCACCTGAAGTCTGAGAGGTCATTAAAACCTGAATGATTCCTAGCACTCTTGCCTTCAGGAGTACTGAGAAAGACGTGTAGTTCTCTGTCCTGGAGAGAAAAAAAAATATTCTCATCTCTGGCAGCTCCTTTCACTCCGCTGTGTTAAGGGACAAAGCTGAAATCCTGGATTAAAGCCTGAAGAGACTTCAGAACCCACCACTATAAAACAGGGACGCTATGATCTGGATCAGGTTACAGTATTGTTGAAATCATCCCCAAGTTTAAAATGGGATCCATTACTTATCTTCTTCACCAGCAGAACATTTTGCACTGAATGTTTATACACATGTAGTATTATTTCTTTATTTCTGAAATATTAATCACTTCTTCCTCTCTTTCTAAATCCGTATCGTACTGTTCCAGCATGATTCAGTGTCTTGTCCTGGACTTGGACAGCATGTCAAAGGTGTAGCTGTGATGGAAGTGACAAGTGGATTTGACATTACTTTCGACCATGCATTCGGAAGAGAGGCAGGAGATGAATGTCAGACGATGCTTTTCAGTCTCTTAACAGCCCTTTGTTCTAGAGGATCACCGACTGTTATTAGCCTAATGCAAGAAATTCAGCTGTGTCTCATTTACCCTTAAATGATTTAAAATTCATCTTACAAATGGAGTGAAGCCTGCTGTGATTCAGAGCTGCAAGTCTACTCCTATGACAATAAGAAGGATATGACACAAAGTTCAATCTTAGGCCTACTCATAGCTTCACTTTTTGTACATTTACCATCTGTTCACAGTACTGCCTATGTAGACGAAGATGATTCAGCCATCCATACTGGAGTTACAAGTGGAGAAGCTGAACCAAAAAGTCAAACCCATTTCCACTCCAAGTATTATTGCTCAGCAGGTGATATGACAAATACATGCACAGGGCATCTTCCCTGTCCTATAGCTGAGAGAAAGAGGGAAACAAACAACCAACCTGCATACGTGTCCACTTGTATAGAAGGCATCTAAACCTATGAAGGGCTTCAGGAGACTTCAAATGAGAACCGGAAAGGAGGGAGGAGAGGCAAGGTCTGGTGGATTAGACCAGGGAGGTTGCAGCTCACATAAGGAGCTGCACAGGAGGCGGCGTGAAGATGGTTACAAAAGCATCTGACAAATGAAGGCAGAAGGAGGACTGGTGAAAATGAAGTGGTCAAGAGCATTGCAAAACTGACGAGAACAGCCATGTGGCAAGGGTTGATGTTGCACACTTAATCACAGTTAGATACTGCACTGAATGGGAAGCCTGTAGAGGGGACACAAAGGGGAGCTGGAGACGAGGGGGATTAGGTTAGCAGCAGCATTTTGCACAGACAGAAGGGAACAAAGAAATTGCCTCTGACTTCCTGACAATAAAGAGGTAGCATTAAATCTATGCTGGATATTGAGAAGCCTTGACTGCAGTGGTGGAAAGGGAAGGCCCGAGGTGCTAAGGACGGAGCAATGCGATTCGGTACTGGCCACAGGGCATGGAGAAATAAGAAAGGAAAGATTCAAAAAGACTCCCCAGATGGTGGCCCTGAGCAGTAGTGTCAACTGAACACACCAAAGGCTTCTTGATGGGTCAGGAAAGAGGAATGAGAGAGATACAGATAACCCAAGGAGTCTTGCAGAATTGCAAAGGGACAGCAAAGAAGAGGCAGTTTATTGGCACAGACAGATTTATTTATTTAGTTACCAAAAAGACCATGGCTCCCATGAGCTGTTGGAATCACCTACAGGTGCGGTAGAGCAGGAGAAGAGCAAAAAGTAGGAGACCAGAGGAGCCAAGAAGACAGTTGTGGAATAACCTCTGTAGAGGGTGGGATAAGAGAGGACCCCCTGAAACATGGCCATTGACCTCAGGTGAGATGTCAGTGGGAATGCCTACCACATACCTGGACATGCAATGCTGATAAATTGTAAGGTACCACTGTGCACAGGGAGTTACTGGGTGAAACTAAATGGTCCATGTGATGCAAAAGATGAAATCTATGGAATAAGTCAGCTTCTTCTGTCCTTAAAAGCATCTGAAAGCCCTAATAGCAGCCATCTCTAAAAGCTCAGCTAGTAGTTATGATAACTCCTTGACAGACAGTCTCCATCAGTTTCCAGCCCAGGATGTACTTTTGCTCGCTGGAGGCATCTTCACTTCCCCCGTACACCCGTGGTAGGTAGGTACATGGTGCTCCCATCCTCTATCTCCCACCTCTGGCCTAACAAGCAGCAGTCTGGATGCTAGTAAAACTAGCCAGCACACTCTCTCAAACAGCATGGAGTTTAGTTTTAGGTGTTATTAAGCTATATGGTATATAGCTACAACCACCGTTTATTGTAGACTTGATTTCTGTGTTGATAGAAAGCAAACACACAAGTATTTTACAGATTTTTTTACTCAATAATTAGTAGAGGGAGAAACATAAGGGCAGTTAACATTAGGGGCTATAGGCTGTACAGGCGGGATAGAGAAGGCAAGAAAGGGGGGGGGGGTGGCACTCTATGTCAAGGAGCACTACACATCCTCTGCCAGCAGTATGGGGTCAGGGGAAGGGCGAGCTGAAGTGCTCTGGGTCAAGATCCAGGGGGGGCAAGGCGAGAGGGATTTGACGGTGGGGGTCTATTACAGACCCCCCAATCAGGAGGAGGAGCTGGACAGGGAATTTTCAGGCCAGCTTGCGGAGACACTAAAAGCAAGGGATGTAGTTGTCATGGGCGATTTTAATTACCCGGACATCTGCTGGGAGGAGCAGTCAGCCGGGACGGACCGCTCCAGGAGGTTCTTGGCCGAGTTGCAGGACCTCCACTTGATTCAGGAGGTGCACAGTCCCACCAGAGGAGATGCTCTGCTGGACCTGGTCCTGGCCGCAGGCGACGACCTGGTAAGAGGCCTCCAGGTTCTTGACCACCTGGGCAATAGTGATCATCGCGTGCTGGAATTCACCATCCAGCGTAGAGTGTCAAGGGCCCGCAGCAAGGTGGTGGCCCTAGACTTCAGGAGGGCCAACTTCAGTGAGATGAGGAGATTAGTGGGAGAGGAACTGGGGTCCTTGAGGGCAGAGGAACTCAGCGTCCAAGAGGAGTGGTCGTTCCTTAAGGAAACGATACTCGGGGCCCAAGGGGTGTCCATCCCGACAAGAAGCAAGGCGGGCAGGAGTGTCCAAAAGCCCCCCTGGCTCACCAAGGGTGTCCGGGAATGCCTGCTTGCCAAAAGGGTGGCGTACGCCCGGTGGAAGGGGGGTGTAATCTCCAAAGAGGAGTATACCTCCTCTGCTCGGGCCTGCAGGCGGGCTGTTAGGAAGGCCAAGGCGGAGATAGAGCTCGGATTAGCGTCCAGGATTAAGGATAACAAAAAGTCCTTTTTCAAATATATTGGGAGGATGAAGAAGGCGCCGGGTAATGTGGGGCCCCTGCAGGATATGCGGGGCAATCTGGTGGTTGCGTCAGAGGATAAAGCGGACCTCTTTAACCAATTCTTCACCTCCGTTTTCTTGTGCAGGGACCGGGACTTCCCTGCTGTGATAGAAGCCGGACGCGAGGGGATCGCCTTCAGACCTCAGGTTGGGGAGGACCGGGTTAGAGAGCTTCTGGAGGGGCTGGACGCGTTCAAGTCAGCGGGTCCGGATGCTCTCCACCCCAGGGTGCTGAGGGAGCTGGCTGGGGTTATTGCAGGGCCCCTGGCACGGCTCTACGAGCGATCGTGGTGCTTGGGCCAGGTGCCAGACGATTGGAAGGTAGCTAATGTGGTCCCCATCTTCAAAAAAGGGAAAAGGGAGGACCCGGGCAATTATAGGCCCGTCAGTCTTACCTCAATCCTGGGGAAACTCTTTGAGAAGATCATCAAGGAGCACATTTGTGATGGGCCGGCATCAGAAATGATGCTCAGGGGCAATCAGCATGGATTTATTAGGGGGAGATCATGTCAGACCAACCTGATTGCCTTTTATGATCAGGTCACAAAGGCCATGGACGCAGGTGTCGCGGTGGATGTAGTCTTTCTGGACTTCAGCAAGGCCTTTGACACCGTCTCTCACCCCATCCTAATTAATAAACTAGGCGACTGTGGCATAGATGCCTACACAGTCAGATGGATTGCAGATTGGCTGAAGGGTCGCACTCAGAGGGTGGTGGTGGATGGATCATACTCGACTTGGGGGGAGGTGGGTAGTGGAGTCCCCCAGGGCTCGGTCCTGGGGCCTGCGCTGTTCAATTTCTTCATCAGCGATCTTGATGTTGGGGTGGAAAGCAACCTGTTTAAATTCGCTGATGACACCAAAATTTGGGGGGAGGTGAGCACGCTAGCAGGGAGAGAGAGATTGCAGAAGGATCTGGATAGGTTACAGGGGTGGGCAAACAGGAACAGGATGTGTTTCAATACGGACAAGTGCAGGGTGCTGCACTTGGGTAGTAGGAACCAGCAGCACACTTATACGATGGGGAACTCCCTACTTGAGAGCACGGAGGCGGAAAGGGATCTTGGTGTCATTATTGACTCCAAGATGAACATGGGCCGACAATGCGAGGTCATGGTTGGCAGGGCTAACCGGACCTTGTCGTGCATCCACAGGTGCATCTCGAGTAGAGCCAGGGAGGTGATCCTCCCCCTCTATGCGACGCTGGTCAGGCCGCAGCTGGAGTATTGTGTCCAGTTCTGTGCGCCCCATTTCAGGAGGGATGTGGACAACATGGAGAGGGTCCAGAGGAGGGCCACCCGCATGATCCGGGGACAACAGGGCAGACCCTACAGTGAGAGACTGCGGGACTTGAACCTATTCAGCCTCCACAAGAGAAGGCTGAGGGGGGACCTGGTGACCGTCTATAAACTCACTAGGGGGAACCAGAAGGGTTTGGGGGAGATGCTGTTTCCCCTAGCCCCCGCTGGCATAACAAGGAGTAATGGGCACAAGTTGATGGAGAGGAGGTACAGATTGGACATCCGAAAAAACTACTTCACAGTTAGGGCGGCTAGGAGCTGGAACCAACTTCCAAGGGAGGTGGTGCTGGCCCCTACCCTGGGGATCTTTAAGAAGAGGCTGGATACCTACCTGGCTGGACTCATTTGAGTCCCGTTTTTGTTTTTAGGGGGGTTTTTTTGTTGTTCTCCCGCCCTGGCGGGGGGTCGGGCTAGAAGATCTATTAGGTCCCTTCCGACCCTAAAACTATGAAACTATAATAAAGGAGAGAGAGAACATTTCTCAGCAAGGGTGTTCTATCCTGCTCATACATTATAGATGGCAGAGAGCTGTCATCAGCATCCCAGGTTTTCTGCAGGCAAGGAAAGCACCTAATGCAAGGAATCACTCCCACTCCCGTTACGGAAAGCAGACGGGAGCCTCCTCAAATCAAACAAACAAAGACTCTTACTGAGCTCAGAAGAAGTTTCTGTTGTCACGTATGGGTCCAGGAACCCATACGCTTGAAACACCAACACAAAAATGTGTCTGCGAGTCTGCACACACACACACAAAAAAGTGACAAGCTGCAATTGCATAGAAAAGCGGAACATGACAAACTGCTGCATATTTTAAATGCCTTGGGGACACTGAACAAATGAGCAGGGATATACATAAAAAACAAGGAATTCTACCTCTCTCTGCAGGAAGAAAGTTGATATCAGCAAGAAGTTAAAACCACAGCCACAGCTTAATAAACCTGAGCCTGCAAATAAAAATT
>NW_005841934.1:2077103-2080417 GCF_000455745.1 Alligator sinensis
AGGAATGATTTCCTCAACATGACCCGGTTTCTTTTTCTTGACCCAGTGATCACTTACAGATGAGAATGTGAAAAATTCCCAGAACAACCTGCCAGAACAGAAATCAAGTGAGCATGCAAAACAAGAAAACATCAGCACAAAAGTACGCAAATTCATGTTACCCCCAAGATGAGGAAAAAAATAAAGTTAGTATTCTGACTGAAATCACTTCTGTTGACCTGCCAGGAGTCCTATTCTCCACCACTGCTTCGGGGGGGAGGGATATGACGGGGTGATATTCCTGTCACGAAGAAGTTATTCAGCAATGCACCCTTCCAGCAGCACTATACCTTCAACACCTTTGGAGACCAAAGCTGATGGAAAGCAGAGTGAACTCGCTCCTTGCAGGGTGTAGATTCTGGATCAAAAAAGTTTAAGACAGAACTACCATATTTACTTGAATACAAGACAAGAGTTCCCACCCCCCACCCCCCGCAAATCAGCATAGGGAAAAATGCTCCTCATCTTACATTCACATACAAGGAAACCTCATTAAATACGCTGCCCATTGTTAAACTGCTGACACAAGGAGCATGTGCTCAGTAATGGAAACCAACTATGAAACTGATTAAATGCAGCCAACACCGAGAATAGCTATAAGACATGACCCATACTGGGCAAACATACGGATGGGAACCTACCACAAGGAGAGGTTAGTGCAACCCAACTGAATACGATATATGGTAATGCCCATTGTTCTCAGTCTCCCTCAGCACCAGCTCCTTTACAAGTCATGGTGAGCCACTATACTGTATACATTTCAATTTCATCTTCACTCCCACAGTCAACCTGTGCCTGCCTTTCTCATTTCTAATTATTCTTGTTTCTTCACCAGCCTTAAATATCTGGCAAACATCAACAAACAGGAACTGGGCTGCAAACAGTTCACCCAGAATCCCTCTGTTACCCCCTCTCTCAGCATGTTGCACATGATTAGGGTGCCCCTGGCTTCCATAAGGTGCTGCTAGGCCAGGTTGTCCTGTGCTTTAGCTGTACATAAAATTTTGGAGGATCTCAGGGCTCATGACAAGAACACCTGGTTCTATTCATGGGTGGGGTCTAATTAGCTCAGATTTTTTTTTTTGGGGGGGGGGGGGGTGATTGTATATGGAGTACACATACATGCTAAGTAGTGCTGAGCTGTGGGGTCACCACGGCTTGAAACACTGTTGACTCTGCTGGCGACCAGCGCAATGAACTATAGGGAAAATCATAAGCCTTTCGGTTTTAGACTAATATCATGCACAGTTTGTACTATAAGTAGGTACAAAAGTGCTGCTTAAAAAAGCATGTTTATGCAGTGCCTGTGCTAAAACTTGACACAAGTTTTTGGCTTTTTTTAAGAGGTAAAAATGCATCAATTCTGGATGAACTAATTTACAGGCATGATTATTTAAAGTCAGTGTTTTCAAATTTGCCCCTCACTTCCATGTGCTCAGGGAGAGCAGGGTCTGACAGTAAGGGGGAAGGGCTGAAAGGGGGGAGACATTACAGGGGGCAGAGGGCAGGTGGGCCACTTAACCTCCCCAGATCCCATTTTCCATGCTGTAGCAGAGGAAAGGGGACTATTCAAGGCAGACCTTCAATTAATTAGATTCTATACCTGGAAAATTATAACAAATTGATAAATTTTCCATCTATAGAACCTAATTATTGGGGGGGGGTCATCATATATTAAAGTTAATCTCATGTTTGAGCAAATGTGGTATTTCAAAATTATAGGGAGTACATCAGAAAACTAAGACAGATAAGTGTGATCATCATAAATAGATGCATCAATACTTTATCACATCAGGAACCAAGAATCGTATCAAAAGGACACAGGCAAGGTAGTGTACAAAACAACTAAAAAGCCCAGTACTTCCCTGCTCAACTGTTCCCAAGTTCCTGCTTTGGAAAAGACCTTATCTACATGGCAGATAGGTCACAGCCAGTCGACAGACAGGGTTAGGAAGCTTTGGGAGGATGGGGAAATAAGAAGGGAAATGGGAGTCTAAACAAAAGAATACATGCTAGAGAGAAAGAGTCATACTGTAGTAACTTCAGTGATCAAAGTCTATTTCTGCTCTTACACAAAGTTATGACAAATATCCCTAAGGGAAATAACAGTTCCTGCCACCCCACCCACACAATTATGTTCAACCATTAGAATTTTCTGGCTGCTCAAAGTCATTCTACTTTTAAAGAGAAACAACAGGAATAAGACTCAAAACGGGCCTAAAACTTTCCAGTGCGATTTCTGCCTCTGCAACTCTAGCCAGTTTCTGTGGTTAGATACTTATGCCTTCCTAATTTAAGGAGTTTCTCTGTTACCGTGCAAAAGGCAAACCATGGCTGCTTCACAATACGGGAAAATAAATTACACCGCTGTGTCTAGTCCATGTCAAACTAAGCACATAAGCTAAATGCAGGATCCCTTTAAATAACCTCCTCTCAACAAAGGTTGTTCAGTCCTTCTGATTAGTGAACTGGGCAAGAGGTATGCCAGGGTCACAGATGTGCAAGAATATAGCATTTGTTTTAGTTTGGGCAATATTTTTGCATGTGCAAGGATGGTACAAGTTGGAATTGTTCTTGATCCCCCCCAATCCATCTATTTTCAATCGTCTGAAAAAAAATGGAAGTCCAATTTCAGCATGCTTTGTTTGTAGATGAAGCCCAACTTGAAAAGGCAAAAAAAGGAAAAGAAAAAGAGACCTTCCATGGCTCAGGAAAATAAGAATTCATGCTTCATCTAATGTAGTGAAACAATATGAATTAACTTAGATTTCACACCCCACAGTTTGCATGTAACTATAACCAACTTTATTATGGCTCTTTTGTTAGTGTACACTACCTGAATACCTTACCATGCATGAAAGTGAGAGCTACAACTTAAAATCCTATACACATGCTAATAAGTCTGTCCTTTGTAACCGATGCAGAAAATCTGTATTCATGCACATGCGTCTCTTGATGAGTAATGGGACAGAAAGCTGGAATAACTTCAGAATCAGGCAGCAAGTTTTAAAAGGAAGAGAAAGCTATAGCATATATTTTTAAAGGAGAGAGAATAATTAACAGCCAAAAAAAACCCAAAAAACCAAAAACAAATAGTGAATCAAAAAGGAGGAAGGGGAAATTTGACAATAGATATTAGAGGATACGTGGCAATATCCCGCAATTGCTTCACCAGGGCAGTAAGTACCACCAATTCCATCAACACTGGATTTGGATGAGGCACAGGACCCCCAAAAACAGTTCTTGACACTAGCACATGAAATGTCCTACTCTTT
>NW_005841934.1:2080448-2106982 GCF_000455745.1 Alligator sinensis
TTTTTCCATTTCCCATTTTGTTCCGTCTCATGGCCTCTCCACAAACGGCGCTCCCAGCAGGGCAAGTGAAAACATGTACGATGCAACAGATGAAGATGGGAATTACCAAAACAGCAGGGAAAAAATTCTAATTGGCCAAATGTGTATCCTATTTGATACTGTATTTCTAGTTTCGCTGCAAAACCTCCTTGCCCTACAGTAACGGCTCCTATTGTTCAATGTATTCCACAACTCTGGTATTTAAAAGACAAATGTCTGGAAAGGAACTTTTGCCTCAGTTCAAACTGGCAAAGATATTCTTGTAGGCCCTTTTGGACAAATAAATGCAAGAGACTGGATGTGATGGCCAAAGAGATGCCTTCCAGTCCCCATTTGCTATGATCTAGCACACCTTGCACTAGACTGGAAGTCGGGGCCCTAAAAATCTATGCCGAGCTCTTCCACTGACTTACTGCGTGACCTGGCCCATTTCTCCCATCGTTAAAGCTGAAACCATGCTTGATTACCATCACACAGCCTTGTGGACTACAAATGAAAACCTACAGTCATGGCTGAAGTGGATGGCAGAGAATTTCACCAAATTGGCATGTAAAGACACAAGGTCCCATTCCTCTCTCACATAAGCCAATTTTACTTCATTGACTTACCGAAGGGGCTCCTGATGACAGCTACTAAAAAGAGAGTTTGGCAGAAACTGTGACAGATTTTGACACACTGTTCATTCTCACCTGTACGTGTCTTTTCTCAATGTTCAGCAACAAGCTTAAAATGAATGTTTTTGTAAAACCCATTCAGCTGACATGCAGTCATTACCAGTGCAGGCAGGACTTCTTGAGCACTCAAATAAAAGTTGCTGTAAGTACAGGTGGAATAATGGGGCTCAGTGGGGAATAATTAATGGCTCAATATCTAGCTGGCAGCCAGTATCAAGAGGAGTGCCCCAACGGTCAGTCTTCGGGCCGGTTTTATCCAATATTTTCATTAACAAACTGGAAGATGGGATGAAGTGCACCCTCAGCAAGTTCCTGGATGACACCAAGCTGGGGGGTGCAAAAGATGCACTGGAAGGTAGGACTGAGTCAGAATGACCTAGACAAGTTGGAGGATTGGGCCAAAAGAAATCTCATGAGGTTCAACAAGTGCAAAGTCCTGCACTTAGGACGAAGCAATCCCATGCACCGGGACAGGCTGGGGGCTGACTGGCTGGGCAGCAGCTCTGCAGAAAAGGACGAGGGGATGACAGTGGACAATAAGATGGATACGAGCCAGCAGCGTGCCCTTGTTGCCAAGTAAGTTAACAGCATCCTGGGCTGAGTTGGTAAGAGCTTTGCTGGCAGATCAAGGGAAGTGATTATTCAGCACTGGTGAGGCCACATCTGGAGTCGTGTGTCCAGTTTTGGCCCTCCCACTACAGAAGGGACGTGGACAAATTGGAGAGAGTCCAGAGAAGAGCAACGAAAGTGGTCGGGGGGCTGGGGCACATAGCTTGTTAGAAAAGGATGAGGAAACTGGACTTATTTAGTTGGAGAAGAGAAGACCGAGGGGGATTGAATAGCAGCCTTCACCTCCCTGCAGGGGGGTTGCACAGAGGATGGAGCTGGACTGGTCTCAGTGGGGGCAGATGACAGGACAAGGAGCAATGGGCTCAACTTGCAGCACGGGAAGCTGAGGCTGGATATTAGGAAAAACTCTCACTAGGAGAGTGGTGAATCACTGGAAGAGGTTACCCAGAGAGGTTGTGGGTTCTCTGTCCTTGGAGGTTTAAAGCCCAGCTCAACAAACTTGGGCTAGAACGATCTGCCTGAGCAGGGGGTTGCGCTCCCGACGCCCTTCCAACCCCAATTGTTTATGTTTCTATGTAATTGCTCATTTAAAACAACAACAAAAACAAACTAGAACTTTTTTTCCCTGCACAAACACTTAGGGTGCAATGGTCTATACGGTTTAATGACTGTGTAGTCAAACTTCCAACTACAAGAAATCTGATCACCTGAAGAGCTCTGCATCCAACCATCTCCCATTTAAACAACTAAGAGATGATAGACAGATTTTCAACTGTTCCACACCCAGCAATTCCAAATGAGTGCAATGCAATAGCTATACATGTACCTAAATCAGGGTTTCCCAGTAGGCTAATAAAGCCTGTATTGAACCGATGTTACCACATCTCCACCCCTACTGATATCCAAGCTAACTAGATTAGACAGAGCTCAGCACACTAGCACAAGGCTACAAGGGCACCTCTGATTCACCTAAACAAAAAACATTAGGAGCCACTCAGTCCTCAGCACTTTTGCAGACTAGCCCCTAAATTTTCAAATCATGTCATTTTCTTATTCTTCAATACCTTGCAAGATTTTCTGCACCCAACATGCACCTATTTTTCGGAATGGAGACAAAAATACAAGTTCATATTAAAAGCCCAGGAAAGGTTGTGCCCTTTGCATAAATCTGGAATCTCTGCTTGCTTCTGCAGTCGCCAAACCCAACTGAGATTCCAGATGGGCTGCTAAGAGCTTTCAGATTTATATATATAAATATATAATATATATATTACAGCCAATGCACCCATCTGGTTGCATATAGGAGTCATGTGGAATTAAAAAAAAAAAAAGAAAAAGCTAGATATACCCATGTAGTTGAGGTTGATGAATTGGGTGCTAAATCTGTGCACAGTAGGGAAGAAATATAAAATGCGTATACACAGACAAGTGCAAGTATAATTTATCTGCATCATTAGAGTCTATGTTACCACAGAGTGATTGCGACCATATTCTTCACACAAAGAAGTGGCTTTAGATTGCCAAATCATTGTTCTCATACGAATGAGGTCTCTCTACAATTGTACCATTACTTTAAGATGTCTTGTAATATACACTACAAGTTCAGACATGCAAAGTTCCTTCATCAGCACAGAGCCAAGTAGCAGCCAGCACTAGTGCTAGAATTTATAGTCTGGAAGAGGTCTCGGGGACTGACTCTTTGCACAACACAGCCATTCACACCACTGCTAAGTGTAGGCTAATGCTCCCATCACTTGCACTGAGCAACGCTTGCAAGCGTAAGCAACTCCATGAACTCTTGTGTACTAGTTAGACCCGCAAGGCTGGATTCTCCACTGCCAAGGCAAAGAATTGAGCCCTGAATGTCCAGCCAAACGTGCATGAACTCATCTGGACAAACACTGACATGATTCACTTTATGATCTGAAGGATATATAGAGATGAAACCCAATGTCCATCCCAGCTACAGGCATAACAGGCCTGAATGCAACAGCCTAGAGAGAAGTAGAATAATTCACTTGAACTTATTTTCATGTGAAAACTAAATTCCCTGAAGTCCAAAACTTTGCCTTCAGCTTGAAATGGCTTTGCTCAGGAGAACTGTCATTTCATCCCAAAAGGCTCAAACAGTTAACATGCTCCTGCAGCAAGGACAAGCCTAGCTCCAGGACCCCATCTCATTTAAACTGGCAAGCAGCAGCTAAAGCCAAACACTCGTTCTCTTAGAAAAGTAGCATTCCCATCACCCCAAGACATGTACTTGTACGGGTACCAGATTCTGAAGGGGGCTCTCTTAGGGACTATTTAAGGTGTTGGTTAGCTATGTACTCCCCCCGCCCCCCCAATTCACGACTGGGCAGCAGCATAGATTATGCTAGTTCAAGTCTGTTGCCCTTGACCTCCAATGTAGATCAGACTTTATTTCACCCTCCTTCAGGCAGATTTTGAACGATTTCAGGTCAGTTTTTAAGAGGAATATTCCTATTCTTCATTGCAAACAATTGCAAGACTTGCCATCATTCCAGGAAACTATACAAATTCTAGGTTGTTTATATACTACACTTTACAAAATAAACCCCAAGAACTATCGAGTTCTACTCTCACTTAACCACAAGTTAGTTGCATGGGCTTCAGTGACCAAATTTTAATTTACACTGCACAAATGAGAAGGACGATGACTGAGCCCTTTCTTGAGGTGGTCCCCCAAATGCAAATTCACCACCCAGATGTAGGACTACAGCAAACTAGTGTCATATGCCTTCACCTGCTATACAGGGAGATTTTAAGGGATCGTTATACTTACATGACTTATGCTTGTCTTTTGTTCAGACAGTTAATTACAATGCAGAAGAGCTTAGAAAAGTAGGGGATGGAGGCATACGGGGAGAAATCCTGGCCCTAGTGAAGTCAGCAAGAGTTTTGCCACAGCATTTGAGAGCCAGAATTTCACACTTTGTCTCCTCCTATTAATATGAAATCACTAATGAGTATACATTTACAGAAAATGGCATTCCATTCAAATCCATAGAAAGCTGACTTGCCTAGATTGTCAGCCAGATGTGCTTTTGGGAACGTGTCTTCTGCATCCTAAAGAACGGAGCCATTCTATGCAGCACCCAAGCTATATGGTTTCCACAGAACAAAATGTTTTCTGTCTCACTAAAATGAGTTTGCTTTGTTTGAGGCTCCATGTGCAGGAATACAATGCAGCTTCATGCCTATCAGGCAGTAAGAAATATTCTCAGTCCTTTCCATATGGCATATCAACACAATAAGAAGTGAAAAACTGCAAAAGCCTGGTTTTATTTATGCTGAAAACAAGAGCTCCCATCAATTTAATCAGATCCAGGATTTTATTCTTTAATATTTGAAAAGGGTTTTGGAAACTGAAGTCACACCTATTTTCTAACACCATTATAATTAGGGTTAACCAGTCTGTAAATGAATGGGAAGGCAAGCCCCAAATCAAAAGGGCTGTTGTCACAATTTAAGCAGGCTTTGTCCTTCCTTAGCAGTACTTTTCTCATCATGCTTACACCCTGCTATAGTCTGTGCGTGTTATCCTCTTTACCCAAAAAAAAGACCACTAAGAACTACAGGCTCTTAGGTACACATTAGATAATGGTGTCTATCCAGACTGTAGAGATATTTCCTTCATAAGGCAAAGTTTGGGAAAAAGAGAGAGTCTCTGCTCAATTACAGTTCACTTGAACAAAGGGATTTTTGACAATTTTCTTCTTGTTTGCCAGAATCCGAGAGGAAAAGAAATTGTTTCTGCAACCAAGTGCGCTAAAGATAGCCTGCTCTTCTTGCTACAAACAAAGGCTTGGCTGTGTTGAGTCTACAGTCATTCTAACAATTGAAAGCATCCTTCCTACTTCTGACCAGAAGACTCAAAACTAGGACAGTGCACAGTTAGAGAGCTGAAGCTTAAAAGCAGCATTTGAGTTTTGCTAAGTGTCCGTTTCAGAAATCTCCCAGACAAAGGGTCACATTTGGCACATGCTGTGCTTAGCCTGTCTGTTCCTACTTGTCTTTTTTCCCTTATATTAATAGTATCTAAAAGCTCTTTCCTATCCGCCGCAGACCATGGAATTCATTACACTTTGTAGGCAGGTGTTGCTTCCAAAAATTTCAGAAGATCTCTGTATAAATCCCCCTCTCACATCCATACTCGACCAAGATGAAAATGCAATTAAATCAATTATTGCTCAGTCTTTTCTGCCTCTTTAAGCAAGTCACAAAGACACGTGCAGAAAGCCCCTTTTAAACTGTATTTCAGATTTTCCTTAGCTGAGGTGTTTAGTTTCTGTGGGCCTCCAACAGTTCAGAAGTATGTTAGTCACCTTCCAGCCAAACTTTAATTGAAGATAGTCCGAGTACACTGGGTAAGACTGCACAAAATCCAGGTGCATTGGCTGGGCAGGTACATCCTGCTTACAGCCCTGCTGCAGGTTGCTGCTGCATGGAGGCGCGTGGCTGGTACAAGAATTTGATGGGGAAGGAGAGGGTAGAGAAGCATGGGGGAAGGTCAATACGATTCATGACTTTCCGAAATCCTGGGCTTAAATGAGGGACAACGCCCAAACTTCAGTCTCCACGCTGACAAGTGAACATCCATGCACCAGCACCCTCCCACCACCCTCACCAACGTGTCCCCATGCTCTCTGGGAAGGTGCCTAGAGGTTTCCTGGTCTAGGGCTCCACGTCATTTCCATGACAGCACACTGACAGCAAAGCCATCTTTCAAGTTAATAAATAAGGAATAAAAAAAGGAAAACATCTATATTTTTCTTACTACCCTGTAGAGTCAACAGGTTTATGTACAGGGAAGATACTTAAATTTATGAACAATTGGTGGGCTCCTCTCTGGCTTGTGTGAAATCTCCTGGGGTTATGGCTCAAAGAAATAACCTGCCCTGCAAGCTCTCTAGCTGCTGACCGAGAAGCAGGCAGATACAAACTTTAATGTCCGCTGGGCAGTTATGGAACAACAAGGCTTTTGGGATCCCGTCTTTCCTCAGGACAGCCCATGTATCCAAAATAGTAATGGTTCAGAGCACCGGGAAAAAAAGAAACTCATAGTACCACCACTTCCTTTCCCTTGTAGACTGTTCGGTTGACCTCGATGGTATTTTTGAAAGGGAGGATGAGGAGCAGGGAGTGCACATGGAGAAGAAAGAACGTGGTCAGCTCCCTCTGCTTTGGACGTTAAGCCATGGGTCCAAACCACTACTGTAATGCCTTGGTTCTCACTTAAAACATAGCGGTAGGGTCCCAAACAGTGAGCAGGCAGACAGCAGAAACCGTTCTAAGCAACGGCAGCGATTCATTGTGTGCATCTGCTGCTGCGTGGCCTGGCAGCACCGCTCCGCGTTCATCACAGAACCCAAAGGAGCATCTCTTGGCTGCTGTCTGAAGGAGCTGCCATTCTGCCGCCGAATGACGAGCCCACGTAACGGAGCGGCTGCACACTTGAGGTGCTCTGCAACCGCCCTCCTCTCGGCAATGCTGCTCTGCTATAGAAATTCAGAGACTCCTCAAAACTGGCCTTGAGCTGCCAGACAATCCCAATGTGCCCCCCAGAAGGCATCCGTGAAAACATGCATGGTATCCCTCGGGGCAAGCAGGAAAAGAAGCTGGTGCAAGGGCAGCAAGACACAGAACTGACATGCTGCATGACGGCAGGAGCTGAACAAACCCATGAGCGAGGCTGAACAATGGTTTACAAATTGAAGGCTGAAAAGTCAGAGGCAAAGAAAGGTGCATACTATAGCACCAGGGTCAAAAGTAGCCTGATGGCAGGAGATGCTACTGTGTCTGCACACAGGATAAGTCAGCAAGACAAAAATCTCATCTCCAAAGCATCTACCTCGACAGCCCTTCACACTTAAAACACACAAACAAACCAACCAAACCCATCTGACAACATGCAAGCACATCAAATCTGGTCCGGCCAGGAAAATACTGTAGAATAAAGTTCTCTCACATCGAGCCCCTTTAGAGTGGTTTATCTTTTATGGAGGTTACCAGACTCATGATCAAGCCGTTCACTCGCAATTAACAGCAAACTCTACTTTGAGGAAGAGTTGCTGCCCTGTTAAACATCCGTCTATCTTCCCAAACGTTCCATATTGCATTTGGGAGGGGGAGGAGAGAGGAGTCAACAGCTAGTCAGATTTACTCATAACATCTGCTAAGAACTCCAACCCTGGATTCAGTCCCAACAAAAATAACCTTTAGAGAAGAATTTTAAAAACCCAGCCAAATGCAGTAAAAGAAAACCTACTTAAGTTATTTAATGTCAAAGCATTGATGTGTTTAAGATAAAAGGTTAGGCTGTCTTAGTATCTCCATCACAGTTTGAGTGAGTTGGTAGATTGACAACATCTTTAGAGAACCAAAGATCGCGTCACGCTACACAGTGTGGTGGACATGGAGGAGGAGTTCCCCGATACACCGGTATAAACCAACTATAATACCAAGATGTTAGGTCTGGCTTTTGCCAAAAGTGCTCTCTTCAGCTGTGAAGGGTCTACACCCAATCAACTTCCACACAGTGAGTCCCGTTAGCACTCGGTAAACGTGGGAAACAATTCGAGCTCTAAAGATGCGGCAGTGGAAAACGGGGGCTATAATCCACAGCCTGCAGGAAGTGACGCTGACCGTTTCCTCCAAGACAAACACTGTTCCGAGGCCACGATTCAGACGTGCCAACAAGCTTTACACCACGCACAATCCTCAACCCTCGGATCCACTCTACGCAGGGGTAAAGCAGATGCTCAGGTATGTAACCGCCCCTCAGCTGGACTCCTGCAGCTCAGCCAAAATGATCTGAATGAACTAGCGTGCACTAGGTCAACTGAGCATGTGAAAAAGCTGTAAAACTAACTAAATGAAAAAAAAGGAAGTTAAAAAAAAAAATTCTAGAAGGTGGCAAGTAAGACTGTTTAAAACTACCTTGAGCTTCAGAGGCAAATCCTATACCACCAGAAGCAAGCCTACTGCAAGAATTTTCTATCTAAAACCCCAGCTGAGTATTGTTTTGGATACTATTCAATACAGGAAGAGAAAGAGCAAAAAGAAATGGGTCTAATGAAAATACAGCAAAGAATAGGCCCTTGTCTATGCCAACCTAGCTCTGATATAGATCACAGGCTCTTTTAACTAGAGAAAGCTGGTTCTTTAACATTGGATTGTCCTTGGGGAAGAAATTGGACTTAAAGTTACAGAGGAAGACGTCTGCAGACACAGAAGAGTTTAGCAATCCTAGAAGTATATAGTATATCCTATATTCCATCCGGGAAGAGCACACACCAACTGCTGAAGCTTCCTTAGCCTGACGAAGGGTTTTTGAACCCGAAAGCTTGCTTAACAACTATTCTCCAACTATTTGGGTTGGTCTAATAAAAGATACCAGATTCACCTGTCACAACCCAAGGGTGTGATTTTGTGTGCGCGCGCTTCGGCACTGCTAAATTATTTCCCGCCACGAGGAGCTTTCTTTGCAAGGTGCATTTCTCAGTTGCAAAGAGAAAACCCCGGTGCAAAGAAGTTCCCGCCACCCGCAGGCAAATTTGTGTCCCACTATTGGCCAGTTCTAAATTATTCCCACGTGGCAGCTAGTGATTGGCTTGCTAGCCGTATAAGAGGCTTGAGTGGTTTCTGCCCAAGTTGGAGGACTCCACAACTATCAGGAGGAGGAGAACTTCACGTCTCGTGAAGATCTGCAAGCGCTGCGGAGCCTATCGGACCCAGCATGTACCTTGAGAAGGCTATAGGGGTTTGATCAACCTCTGGCCTCTCCCTGTCACCGAGCGATCCCTTGATGAACCCCTTCCCTGCGCGCAAGTTCCACGGAGCCTAGCAAACTTCGTGTGAGTGTATCCAGAGCTCTGTCCGGGTTCGAGTCCTGTAGGTTTATCTTCCCGTCGCCGAAAACCCCTTGCGACATACCCTCGTGTTTTGCATCTTCCCGTCGCCGAAAACCCCTTGCGACATACCCTCGTGTTTTGCATCTTCCCGTCGCCGAAAACCCCTTGCGACATACCCTCGTGTTTTGCATCTTCCCGTCGCCGAAAACCCCTTGCGACATACCCTCGTGTTTTGCATCTTCCCGTCGCCGAAAACCCCTTGCGACACTGCTGGCCACAGCCCGCCGCGCACCCCTGAGGGCCTCGGACCGCTCCCGGTCTGCACATCACCCAAGGAACCTTGTCTGCCTAGTATATCCTAGACGCAGTCTGCCTCATCCCCCTGAAAAGCCACAATCTTTTATCCCAAGTCTTGGGTATCTTGGGTGGTGACTTGTTGCCAAAGTCAAGTGTCCATTAGACAGGTGTGAGGATCAATCAAGGGTTTACCACAAGCCAATCCAAGACCACAACATCGATGGCAAGAGGACTCTTCTGGCCCTTCAGTAAGGTGTTGGAAGCAGACGATGCCCGCAGGAGGGCTAACCTGCTGTGAACAACTCCTCCTCCCCTGCACCCACCCACCCACAGCTAGCCCCGTAAAATAAAACACTTTATCGTCAAAGGATTGTCTTGGGGTTTATTTACTTCCACCACAACATTAAATTTCCAGTTTAATTTTTTGTATGGACAAAATCCCTCCCATAGACTGAAATAATACACTTGATTTTTGACATCCTCATGTCCTAGAGAAAAGACTTGATCTGTTAAAAGTATTATTCATTTACAAGCTACTGGGTGGGCCTATGCAGAAATCCACACTCCCTCAAACACACGGCTTGTTTTAGTAAGTTAGTAAATTGTATTTTATGGCTCAGGATGCCCTGGGGTGAACCAATGGACCCCATTTGGAGCTTAACAGAGATAAAGGAACTGGGTTTTTGGTTGTAGCTGTGTTGGTCTAAGGACTTAGGCAGGCCAGGTTCTTTGGGCAGATGTGCTCTCTTTTATTAGACCCACTGGAGTAGTTGGAAAAAAGTCTGTTGCAAGAAGGAACTGGATATTTATTCTTTTTTAAGCCCAACATCAGCTAATTCCATTCACAACAGGCTGCTGTTTATTCTGATGCTTTGTCAATTTAGTAATCCAGCAAGACCATATACATAACCATTATCTTGCATATGCAAGCAACAGATTATTAGGAGAAAAAAGAATTTAAATTGTGTGTAAAAACAAACCTTCAGCATTCACGGAGGAAAAAAACAACACGCAGTTAACATGAGACTGACATCGCCACTTGTTTCTTTGCGTGTTTTTAACAAAACCCCGTGTGTTCGGAAGTCACTTTACCACTTTGCTACTTCAGGTTTTCTTGAGGGTTTTGGTTCCCCCCCCCCAAGCAAAATTACACCATAATGTTCAAACGGGAGGACTTCTACACTCCTCACTCAATCCGTTGGCTAAAAACTCCCTTAGAGGCAAGGAAAGGATTGGAATTCAAGCAAGATGAATGTATGTTGTGATTTCCTTTAGGGTTTTCTGCATTTCTTTACTTGTTATTTCTAACCTTTCATGTTAATTTGAACTTCCATTTGCTTGGGAAAACGCACATGAATTCTAAAATAAAGTCTTTAATCATGCCAGGGTACCATGGAGAAATGCATGTAAGCTTGACACTTAAATAAATCAAGTATTGTTTTGTGTTAGAAGCTCATCTGGGAAGGAACTGCTAGATACAGCCGTCCTATATTCTCACTTTACAGCTTCTCAGTTGCACTGGAAGGAGGTTTTTTTCCCCTTCCTTAGGTGGGATGGAGAGCGAGCATGTATATTTAATCTACCACTGCATTCAAAAGCAGTATTACAAGACTAATAAGTGCTCAAACAACAACAAAAAAGCTAACAAAACAAAAAAAGTGTTCTTTCAATAGTTGATTTTGGGCTACACAAAGCACTCAAGAGACTGCAACTCAAGAAAATTCAAGCCTCTGCTTTTCAATTGTCTTTTATGGCCAACTTGGCTAAATTCTGACCTATTTGGAGATAAGACCAGGAGTGCTCTTGAAAGAAATTACTGAAAAGCCCGTAGCTGGAATTTAAAAAACGACCATTACTGCAGCTACGTTTTCCATGACAATGGCTTTGCTGGAGAAATAACCCATTTGCAGGAATCAAACGCAATGTTCCACTCCCTTCAAATACTGGACGTTTCACCGGGTGGCATGTTGGGCCGGGAGGAATTCAAAGCAATTCTTGGCTTTTTCACATGAGCACACCTCCCTGTCTGTGCAAGCCACTTAGGAGCTCTTGCTCCTTCTTCCCAAGTGAAAATATGCTATTTTCATTTCCTCGTTCCATTCAGTAGCTAATCTCTGGTCAGTTTGTTCAGTTCTCGGCTCAGAATAGCTGCTAAATTAACCCATTGTTTGGCATTCTTTCAATGTTAATTGCTTTGCCTGCACTGTTGAGCAGCAGCTTTCACATGCATTATTCTTAAATGAGAAACTATCACCTGAACCGTTTTCCCTGGCTCTCAACCTCCGGTTCACCATTCATATCGCTAGTCAGTATACCAACCCACCAGTCCCAATTCCAGAAATCCCTCGTTTGAGACGTCTGGACTGTTCGCTGTCTGCTTTACTGTTTTCCAAGAGGCCTAAAAAAGCATAAACAGAAGCCCAGATGGTCTCATTAACAAGTCCACAAAGTTATAAGGGAAATAAAATTTTAATTCACAGACTGAATTTAAATACTAATGGTTCAAGTATTGAAAAGGTTTTCAAATAGGTTACGCTCATGTAAATTCCTCAGGAGTGAAAGTAGTTAAAAAAACAACAAAAAACCAGACATTGCGGCCAGGGGGAAGAAGCACAATAAAACCCACTGGTTTGGGCAGGGAGAAGGTAGCCCGCATCTGTGTCAGGAGTAGATCCCCACTGAAGTCTTATTAAAAGGGAAAAAATAATACTTATCTGGAAGCAGCTTAGTTATTCATAACTAAGGCTTCAAGACCTTGTTTGCATTTGCTAAAAGGGATTTTTTTCTTTTCTTGAAATATAGTTACCAGTATTCTTTGCTCAAAATCACAATAAACTTCTCCTGGACTAATGACAAACATGCCAAAACATAAACATCTGAAGGCGATCCTTTAAACTGAAAAATACTTATATGACCCTAACTATAGGAGTCAAACGACACTCCATCTTGTTGCACAGAAACATGAGTACACCTTAGAAATTTTAAATCAGAAATGTATTGTTGGATTTTATAATTGCAAGTGTTTGCTTCCTTGGATTTCCTATATTCTGGCATGAAATAATATTAGCTGGCTAGCGTTGAAAAAAAAAAAAAAAAAAAAAAAAAAAAAACCCACACATTAAAATATCAATTAAATCCATTTCCAATAAGCAAATTATGTTCTCTCCAATCACCACCCCACCAAACATGCATCCCTTACTGCCTTTCTGCTAGGCAGAGTTTTTAAGTTTAGATGTGAACGTTATTGTGACCGACAGAAGAGGCAGAAGGCCAGTTATTTCACACGCTGTTAAAATGATTAAACCTTAACTGTATCCAAATGATATCCAACTCTGGTTGCTGAAACCTGTCAAACAGCAGGGTTAAGATTTCACTGCATATTCAAAGAAGTCCAGGTGTGTATTTTACAAGGTCTCTGCACTCCTATGCACCTTGTCTATTATAAATACAGGCTTTAGATATATTCTCACTTTGAGATAACTTACACAGTTGACTATTTGCAGGGCAAACGAATGCAATCAAACACTAAAGCTTCAAGGAGATTAGAGAGCTGCCAAGGTCTGAACTATATCAACAGCTTGAAATCAGCTCATTCAACAAAGCTCCGACAGTATTACACTGGCAAAACAAACACGCCAGTGATAGTCACCTTCGATGTGGCTCCCCATTTCAGCAGCTCTTTTTTACGAGTTTCAGGAAAAAGCTTTAGGCCTTGTGACCATTTCCAAGAAGAAATGCAACCTCTTCTCACTTGCAATACCGCTCCTTCAGAGCTGCCGGGCCGATTTTTTACCTCTGTTATTACCCAGCAGTGTTGCTGGAGTTAAAACCGGTGCTTTATTTTTAATCTGCATTTGTCTAACAGCACCTGCCAACATCCTCTTCCCTCCTCCTCCATCTGCTAAGTCAAATTTATTACAGAAATCCAAGTTATGCCTCACTGTTTCAATAATCTTGTAATTTCATTTTTTTTTTTTTAAATGTATCAGGTTTGTTTGGACAAGACGTATTCCCCACAGAATCACACTGATTGGCATTAATTATGCTCCTGTCCTTTTAATCCTTTTACTGATTGCATCCCATGTCATGTTTTCATTATTTTGCCTGGGATCAACATTAGGCCAGCAGACCCATCCCTAACTCACTGTTTTTTAACATTTTAAATTATTTTTAGATCAGCTTTTCTCCAATCCTCTAAAAATCTCTCGAGTCCTGAAAATTTATCAAAAAAATCAACACAATTTTTTTGAGAGCTTCTTAGATTTTTTTTTTTTTTTTATTTATTTCTCTGGGGGTGTAAATGCCTGATCCAGCTCCCTTAAAATATTTAACTAGAATAGTACCTGTTCTATTTGGAATAAAAAGCATTTCATTACCACTAGACTGTCTGAATACGGTGTCCTCCTTCCCTCATGATACAGAGAATAGAAATGCTTACTTTTACCATCCTCTAAAGCAATGATCTAAATCATCACTAATTATTTAACCTATTCCCAATATAATTTAAAGAATATTTTACTGTCCATAAATCTAATAGCCAATAGATTTTCATTCAGATCCTTAGCTTTCCTTATCAATTAACAGTGATGACTAAGTGCTGATTTATATTCATTGCTACCTTCTTATTTTTATTTTACACAATTACTATTCTCTTTTCTTCTTGACTAGCTTTTTTTTTTTTAAGCAAAGATTACTCATTCAAACAGAACTGTGCTTGAGGGGGTACCTAATAAATCATTCTAAACAACTTCTAATAACTATTGTTTTTTTTAATGCAACTTCTACTAAATTTTGCTTTAGGAAAATGACTCTTTCAAACTACTTAGAATAAGCTGGTTTGGACTGTATGCTGTTTGCACAAAAGTGATTTGCTCATGCTGAAATTCACATTGAATTTCCCCCGCCCAATACAAAGACATCTTTCTTTGCAGCAAAGGAGACAAGATTTTTTTTTTTTTTTTTTTTTGGAGAAAGGATTACACGGGATTTTTTACTTCTTAAAAAAAAAAAAAAAAAAAAAACCGAAAAGGCAACAACTAACTACAGATACCATATTTACTTGATTATACGATGAGTTCTCTCCCTCTCCCCAAATCAGCATGGGAAGAAAGTTCCTCTTTTTACACTCACATACAAGGAAACATCATTAAATACACTGCTTATCATTAAACTGCTGCCACAAGTAGTATGTGCTCAGCAATGGAAACTATGAAGATGAGTAAATGCAGCCAACACTGAGCATGACTATAAAACAGGTTATCAATACTGGGCAAATGTACTGATAGAAACCTACCACAAGAAAAGGTTAGAACAACCCAACTGAATAAGATTGAGAACAGTGGGCACTACTATATGTCCCCCTCAGCACCAACTCCTTTTAAAGTCATGGTGAGCCACTATACTGCATACATTTCGGTTTCCTCTTCACTCCCACACATGAGCTGTGCCTTTCTTTCCCATTTCCAATTATTCTCATTACTTCACCTACCTTAAATGTCTTGGCAAACATCACCAAATAGGGCCCCAAACCCAGAATCCCTCTGTCGCCTCCCTGCCTCAGCATGTCGCATATGATTTGGATGGTCCTTCCCTCCATGAGATGCAACCAGGTCCGGTTGTCCTGCACTTCATCTGCACATAAATTCTGGAGGATCCCAGGGCTCACGACAAGAACCTCTGGTTCCACTCATGGGTGGGAGATTAATTAGCATATAGGTTGGGGGGGGGGGGGGGGGAGGGAATATATGGAGTACACATACATATTAAGTAGTGCTGAGCTGTGGGGTCACCTGACTTGAAACACTGTTAATTCTGCTGGGACCAGCCCAATTAACTATATGGCAAATCATAAGCCTTCCGGCCTTGGACTAACATCATGTATAGTTTGTAGTATATATAAAGTAGGAACAAAAGTGTTGCTTAGAAGTGTGCTCATGGCCTACCTGTGCTAAAACTTGCCACAGTTTCCAAGAGAGGTAAAACATATCAATTATGAATTAACTAAATTATTAGTAGGCAACTGTCAACTATTCTGGATCATGGTGCACGCATGAACGGCCAACAGGACCTTTAATGTGTACCCCTAGGCAGGAGTATAGAGGTGTGGAACGGAAGCTGGTCAAACCTTCTATCCTTCCTTTAAACCATTGAGACAGAATCCAAAGGCCAGACTAATTTAAGATATTCAGTGCCTCAGTGGCTGTACTTACACACACGTCTGGGAATTGAACCTGGGTCTCCCATATGGCAAACAAGGATTCTACTACTGAAACACATCAGCAGGTGAATTGACTAAATTATTACGAGCATGCTTATTTCAAGTTTAAGGTTTTCAAACTTGCCCCTCACATCCATGCATTAAGGGAAAGCAGGGTCTTACAGTAAGTAAGTAAGGGGGAAGGGGCATCCCCTACCTCAGCCTCCATTTTCCCTGCTGTGGCAGGGAAATTCAAGGCAAGCCTCCAATTATTAGATTCTATACCTGGAAAAATTACTACAAATGTATACATTTTCCATATATAGAATCTAATTATGGGGAGGTTGCCTTATATTCAAATAAATGCAGTAGTTACTAATAAATCCATCGGATTCCTTGACAAGTATAGGGTAAACATGCATCATGCAACCTAATTCAAGTTACATGCCATACCTGCAATTCTAGTCTGGTGGGAAAACAGGGCATTTTCTTCAATGAAGACTTATAAATAAAACAATCCCAAAGACCCACCCTTGGTGAGGACATCAGTGAGCTCTTCTGGACCACAGACAAAGCATTTTAAAATGTTTTGGGGATGGGGTGCAAATTCCCTCGCTAAGTAAGAATAAAGGCGGAAAAAAAAAAAAACATGTCTGTCCCACAAAGCAACAGATCTGCACTGAGCTGTCAGCTTATTAAACACCTGCATGTAGTTGTAAAGCCCAATTCTTGAGTGACAGTGCCTTTTGCAGGTATCGCATGTGAAGTTCATATCCAACAGTCCTGAAGGTGGTACAGGGTTCTTCTTGAGGTTTCTTGTTGTGTTTGTGTTTCTTCCTTCTGCATATTGGGCTCTCCTTGTCTCAATAGCCTTCATTCCACGCTCAATACTGTTCCCAAGCAATTTGATGCTCAACAATCTTCTCCCAGTTGTTTGGCTCAAAGTTTGTTGCCTTATCTCACTTGCAAACATCTCTGAAGTGGAGATAAGGATGCCCACGTCTTCATGAAAAAAAAACAACTCTCCTAGATCCTTGGGTAAACAGCCATCATCCATTCTCCACATACAACCAGGATAAAGTCAACACTGAGAAGAGGAGAGATGTGCACAAAGCTGGCATGTTCCAAGGCTTCAGCATGGGCAGTTTTGCCCCCAGGAAATTCCTATAAGGCAGTGAAGACAACGTCCTTGGGTAGTGTATGTGGTCCAGGATTCACTGCCGTACGAGACTGTTGATGACGCAAGCATGATACACTTTGACCTTGGTCTTAACAGTCAGGTTTGTTGTTGTTTCACACTCGTTGGCTCAGCATGCTCATAATACCCAATGCTGTGACCAATACAGTTATGCAGTTCATCACCAAAGTCACAGGCTGTTGGTAACTATGGAGCCAAGGTACGCAAGAATTACTTAAAAACATCCAATACATTTTCACCCATTGTGATGGCTACTGGTGAATCTATGATCTGGCCCATAACTTTGGTCGTCTTGATGCGGATTGTAAGACCAAACTCTTGGCAGGCATAAATGAAACAACTGATGAGGCTTTGAAGGTTGCGCTGTGTGGGCTATCACTTCCCTTGCTACCCACGCACAAACACACAAGCTTCTGTTCGGCTCTAGTGCTGCGCTGCAGAGGTCAGCAAAATATTTAACGTAAATAAATACACTGCACTTCCGTACCAGCTTTCATTCAGAGTCCTCCAAGCAGTCGACAAACAACTGAACTACGCCTTGGAGTCTCCCTGCCAGGGAGGAAGGTATCAGTCTTGGAAACTGAGACCAAGAGGTAATGTAATAGCACTGGGCAGAACAGACTAAAAACCTCACCTAATAAACTGCTCATGGGCCACATAAGAAACAAATAAAACATTCCCTCTGAAAATGAGGGCCCCTCCATCTTACTCTGACAGTGCCTCATGTCACTGTGTACTCAGAGGCAAAAGCCTTGTATTCAGTTGGACTGATAAGCCTTTTGGCCTTGGACTAACATCATGCACAGTTTGTATTATGCAGTGGGTAGGTACAAAAATGCTGCTTTAAAGCGTGTTTATGGAGTGCCTGTGCTAAAACTAGCAGCAATTTCACACAAAAAAAAAAAAAAAAAGAAAAAAAAAAAAAAAAAAAAAAAAAGGTAAAATGCATCAATTCTGGTTGAACTCACATACTACAAGTGTGTTTATTTCAAGCTAAATAACACTTCAGCAGACAGATATCAAAACAGGCACAAATATTCTCTGTGTACACAGACATTTAGATGTTTGCAGGAGAAAGGGCTTTAGAGATTCGGCTCTGGAAACTAGCAGCCAGTTTCGCTGGCAGTAAAAGGAAGCAAAATAGCGCTGGCTTCAGCTGCCAGGGTCCCACTTCCTCCACCTCTTACCTGTGTAGTCTGATGCACAAAGGGAAATGGGGTCAGGGAGGACAAAAACAAAATCTCACTGCTTTCCAAAAGCAAGTTTGACAGCATTTCCAGGCTCTACAACTGCCTCCAGCTCCTTCCATCGACTACCCCGGGCAATGCTAATTCTACCATTTTCTAAAGTTTTCTACTAGTCTGTATTCCAGCCCAAGGTGATGCTCACCTTGAAGAACAGCTTCTAAAGTCTCCATGAACCATAAACAGTATTTCTGATTTAAATGCTCCTTGATTATTAACTGCTGCGGTGGCTCTTCAAGAATATTAACCTTTTCCATTTCAAATAAAGAAAAATCCCACTCCCTGCCGCAAAAGGATCACTTAATGGTTCACTGTAGTGTTAAATAACTGTTCCAGAGCTGGACTAGAAAGGTTTTTCAAAGGCCTTTATATAGCTGGATTTTTCAGGTAAGGTAGTTTCTCGACAGCACGATATGGCATGACCTGTTTGATGAAGCAGCCAAAAAGCTAAAATCATTTACTTTCATAACACTGGTTAACATCGGAAGTCTCACTGAGATCAATTTTAATCTGCCATTTATTACTACTTCAAGAACTCTACATGCCTTCAAGAGAATCTACAGTAAACCCTTGCCCTTTTTATCTCCTTCATACCTGAGATCACAAAAGTAATATAAGTCACAAGCTTTAAGAAGATATTGCTTTCCTGTTGACTCGGATTGCTTCCAAGCAGCTTTGCACACAAAGGTATCACTGCATTACATCACATGGACCTTTTCAACTTCCAGTAAGAAGCAGTGGTAATGCATACAGAACAGCTGGGGACCAGGCTTCATTTCGACAAAACACGTTGGCGATTCTCTTTAGACCAGAACCTTTGTTTTGCTGTTAATGGATTGCCGCTATAAATGTTTCATGAACATAATGTTTTATGCAGGTGCTAAATAGGGAAGAAAAAAAAATTATATATATATTGACTACCTCTAGTAAAGTAACTGAACCTTGAGACATTATATAAAAATATCCAGAACAAATGTCTGCATATTGGCGCACATACTGTAAAAGAAATAAATTTTCCTGATCAACTAGAGCAAATGGCAAATACTAGGTTACACTTGAAGAATTCCTTATTAATTCAACATTAGTAAATTACTGCTGCAATGGAAGTGGTAGCAATACACTCCTCCACTGAGTTATACAGTACCGAAGATGGCAGAAAAAAGCCAATCGGAGACCACGCGAGCAATCTATACGTGTTTCGTTTAGATGAAAGTTCAAGTTTTTCCCCTGCACAGTATGCGATAAAACATATGCAGTGTACATGTTGCAAGTTATTAGAGCAACAGATGTACATTTTACCAAAACAGAAGGCTAACGCCAAGCAGTAGTCACCTACATTGTTTCCAGAAGAGCTTGCATGTATTTTAACGAGAAGAATAATCTACTTATTTAGTGAAAGCAGCATGGTTCATCACTTGGCTCCAATTCAGGAAATTACTTGAGTACAAGCTCAACTTTAAGCAGCTATTTTAAACAGATGAACGCTGCTTAGCGGCAGAGAATTCAACAAGGTGCGTCCAACAGCACAATACCTCTGGCGGGCAGATGAGCAGCTCCCAAAACTACACTGGGAATCTCTGCATCTTAAATGCAAGAAACCTCCATTGCCCAAGCGAAGAGAAACAGCACCATTAGCCAAGGTTTGGCTACCATATTACATGGCCAAGCCACCAACAGGTGGGGATGGAAGAGCCTAGGAAATGCTTGTGGGTTACATGAATTCACATAATGGAATCACGGATTCCATGTTCACCTGGCACAGCATCCTTTCTAGACAAACACCCACAAATGGTGGTGTCAGGATGTCAACAGCATATCCCACCAACAATGTTTTAGAGCAGCCTGGCAACTTCCATTATACCTGTAGTAGCCTCAGGTGAAATAGGCAGTTTGAAAACACAAGTTTTCCTAAAGGAAAACGTGTTCATTAAGGGAGACAATTAAACCCTTGTGCCATTTAAGGCTCTTGTGAACTACAATGCTGGGTCAAGTCACTTCTCAGGTTTCCAGTACTCAATCAGCAGAGCAGACAGCTGTAAAAATTGTGTAGCTTTATGCCAATGTCTATTCAAGAGAGTCTTTGACTATAAATAAATGTTTGTCATTCACCTGCCTTCCCCAGGAGCCTTGCCTCGGTAAGGACCACAGGATTCAGTCCTTGGAGATTAAACTCTGGGGCAAGGGAAATCAAGTTCAAGAAGCTCACCATTTGGGATGAAAAGGTAACCAATCTGAACAGGAGGTTTCATATCTGTATGTCATACTAACCTGCAGTCGCAGCAGGGTTGTCAGCCATGGGCAGACAGCAGAGCAGAGCACTTCTTTCCCTGCAGAGTTGCTGGCATTCTAGCATCCCGGGCAATTTTATTCTAATTGCAATGTCTGCCCATGAAAAAGGTCACCGGCTACAATGTATGCAGATCCTTGTTCAATAGCAGCTTCTGACTTTTAAACAAGCAGCAAACAGTAAGTTATGCCACGTTTGCATCACGTTTTACACACACTTGGAGGAGTGTGTTAACTAGGAATGACACAGCTTTATTTGTTTTTTCCTTTCAGTTATGGGCACATTAAGTCACAGCAGAAACAATTTCCACTAGACTCGGGATGTAATAGGAGACCCTGATTCCACCTACAATGCCAGTTCTGACTTCTCATTCTCTTTTTTGAAGCTTACAGCCTAGCAGATAAAATATCTGTGCCTATGGCCAGTTCAAAAAGGGTTCAGAGCGCCATGAACTCCTACCAACTTCAATGGGAGGTGGGCTCAGGTGTCTGTCACACACACACACACACACACACACACACACACACACCACATAAGACCCTGAGCCAGTTTAATTCAATAAAAGCATAAACAAAATTAAAAAAAAACAAAAACCAAAATAATCAATGAACTCTCCACTCTTTGAGAACTATTTCAGGTCATTAAAAATTGAAGCCACACTGACTTCTAGACCAAAGCGAGTTTTTAAAATACAGGCATGCCACAAAGAGAGAAGAAATCGTTACTTGAAAGTAGTTGTAAAGAAGCAATAAGTGGGAATTGAGCTTTTGGATCTGAATGAACAAGTGTGTATTTACTTAATGCTCTACCAAATGCATCCTATCAGCCTAAGCAGGACACACAAAGCCAAACTGGTCTCCTCACCAGACATATAATCAGGGGTGGGAGAGTGGAGCACCAGCCCCGGGCATCATCTTAAGAGGGACTGAAAGAATGGCAGCTACTGCTCAGGACAGAAAACTTCCTAGTTATGCCTCGCTGCGCCTTACCCTTCTCCAGAACAACCACGTATGTGCGTGCTGGAAAGAGAGAAAGGAGGGAGTGGTAGCAGGAAGGAAGTACCGCAAGCAGCGGAAGGACCAGCTTAGACGGTCCTATTTTAAAGTTTCCATCTCGAGAGCAAACCCTTCATTAACACGAGTGATTCCTGGTTTCATTTGGCTCTAGGACCGAAAGCTCTTTTATGCAAAAATATCCTGGATCCTATTTAGTTTCAGCCCCATGGAGAATACCAGCAAACATGGACTTTAGGCATGCAGACACCTGCCACGTTACCGGTTCTACAGGGAGGCAGAAACTCATGTTTCCCTCCTGTCTCCCGGCCCCATCTCTCATCTCTCCAAAACGGGCCCATGAATTAGGCCATAATGCAGCTTCATCTGCACTTACTGACACTCCAAAGTTAAAATAAAGTGTATATACTACATACTAGTCACCCAAAACATACACAACGTAAGTGGCAGATAAGATAGAGGGGACTCTCTTCACCCAGAGAGAAGAAGCAGGGTTAAAAAGATGCTGTAGTATTGGATGCTCTGAAATCCCAACCAGATGTAGAATACCAGCCATTTGCTAGTAGAGATTAACTGCACGACCTTTCCTTTCAGTGCTTCCAGCTTTTTCTTCCAAGACAGGCAGCCCCATTGCAGCTATCACCAACACCACAGGTTGAATTTGCTTAAGCCACTGCCAATATCCCCCACTCAATCCCAAGCCCCTTCCTCCTGACACATGCACATTTGTCCAACTTCACTGCTCTGCAAAAAGGACCAATGATGGAACTGCAAAATGGATTTTTTCTAAAGCCCTAAACAGGGGAATGAGCCATAACGAAACACCTGTCACCGACTAGTCTTACTGATTAAGAATCAGGAGCCCCAGTCATGGTCCAAGACTTAATCGTGCTGGGTACTGAACAGACAATGGACAGAGAGACACCCCTGCCCCGAAGACTGGATGGTCTAGGAAGCAGGGCAGGATGTAGCAAGTGAACCAGGTGTACTTCAGCTCCAACCAGTTCCATATTGGTTATGTACCGTTTGGATGCTGGCAACAAGATCCCATACGATCGTTTAAAATCGACTGAAGTTTGCTACTGCTCACTTGTTAGGATCCCAAAGCCTTCTGAACTAAACAGACTTCTGTGCTGCTTCTAGCATTTCTAAATCTGAACCTTCACTTCCAAGCCGAGGGGAAGAAAAAAAGAAAACCCCGAAAAACAGAACAATCCGCAACCAAAATAGTGCAGGAAGCGTAGGCTATTCTGCCATCACAATAGGTTATTTCCTGGCAAGCATTAACATTCATGTATAGGTGACTGTTGCTAACCAGAAAAAGCCCTAAAAGTTTGCATCACCGCTTTCCTTTATAACATTACAGTTCTTTCAGAGAGTTTATAATTTAATCAATAGTCAGAGGTGGCTAGGGGCAACATCAGTAACATATAAGCCAGTGCTGCCCTCTTTGTACTCACTTAATACAGTTTCAGCTTGTCGTTAAATGGACAGACACACACAAGTTATATTAATTTTAAATGGAGAAAAAAATCTTTTCCATTTATGATAGAGAATACATTTATAAAGCCAGAAGCACATTTTACATACTCCATTATAATTTCTATTGAATTTTAAAAACAACATGGTATTTAACAAGGATTACGCTCCAACTAAAATAGGAGATAACTATCTAATGTGTAATTCTGGATCTACCAATAAACTAGAATATCAAACAGATGCTTCATTTTGACATCAAGATTTGCCAGCTGTGACCACATACACACTGGGCACAAGTCTTCTCTCACTTTCACAGGAGCATGGGGAGCGACTCCACCGAAGTTGTACTGGTGTTAAATCCCGTGCGAGGTATAGGAGACTTGGAGCCAACAGATACAGGTGGTACAGAAGATGATTCTACAATCAGCTGGGAGCTTCAGCTGCTAGAGAAATCAGCAAATTTTTTTTAAGTAAAAGTGAGTTGGATTCATGCATCTCTGCACCATCTCCACTATACTGCACATCAGAGCTGGACTGCAAGCTCACCAGAGCATGGACCTTTTCTACCTCGACATTGGTGAAGTACCTGGTGTCTTTACAGTGGTGTAAATTCTCAATATCAATACAACAAATCTATACAAAAGCGTATGACAAGACATTGTATTTTCTTTGGGAGATTTAGTAAATATGTACCAACCCTTGACTACTTTTCGTGCTCCAGCATAAGCAAGTCTCTGGATCCACTCTGACATCTAATAAAGTCAGTGGAAACAGGCTTGAGCTCAGGGTTTGCATACCTATTATTTGCCATTAGCTATTAACTCCTACTCACAGAGCTAAACCTATGCTACTTTCATAGTCACCTGCATAAATATTTCTTGTCAAACTACACAGTTGGAGAAAACAATGAATGAATGACCATTACAAATCCATTTGGGCTACATCATTATCATTTCAGACTGCAACCAAATCCCATTTTCCCTTTGCAAATTCAATTCCCATCAATAGCCCCATACATCACTAGCCGCTCATGTTTCCTGCCTCATTTTTTACATTAAAAAAACTGAAAGATTACTGCCAGCATATAATAGACAAACTGCATTTCTGATTCCCAACACATGTGCTTCAGGGAAAAAAACCACAAGGTAAGGGGAAGAAATGCAAATGAATCTGCTGTTATCAGCTGTATATTACCCTAGCGACATTACCATACTTTATAGCTCTGGTCACGTACCTGTGAGAAAAATAAATACGGTTGTCATTCAAGTAAGTCCTTTCTTCATCCTACTAAATATTAGTTCACTTCCCTTAAATTTTGAGCTATTGACATGTCACACAACAAAAATTAAGCTGTGCATGTCCTCTCTCTCTGCGACTAATCTCCTTTGGCAAAAAGGACTGACTTAAGTCTAGCAGGTGTGGCATGTATCTTATAACACTGCTGCTCAACACTATAGCACCCAAAGGAGGCAGGGGGGGCCTTCCCAAAGGCAGCAGCTACCTAGTATAATATGGAAGATGGGAGGGCGGAGGGGAACAAATAGAGGGTTTGGCAGACAAAGCAATGACGTTTCCAGGAATACAAATTGGAGTTGTCCGAAATAAAACCCAATACCTCCCTGCTAAGGCAAAGGCAGCAGCAGAGCTGCTCTGTCTGGTGTAGTCTTTACAAGCATTCATTTCAATACCAGTACCATGCTGACCACTCAGCTGCATTAGCTGGCTCCTGCCAATAAACACTAGTTTTATTCACAGTACACTGCATCACTGGAAAACAGGTGACACCGTTGATCAAATGATCAAGGGAGGATCCCACATTAAAGTAGCAAGATAATACCTGCCAATCACTGAGAACATCCAGTCTCACACCAGTGTGAAGAAGATTTACACAGTTTTACTATTAGCGCTAATTGGATCTCTCTCTGAAGGCCCTTCGCATCTAAGGAATAACAGCATCCTTGGGTAGACAGCTGCGCTATCTAATCTTGCTCACTTCAAAATGCCTTTTGGATACATGTGTATATGTGCAATAAATACATTGCGCTGCTCTCTCAAGTGGCTGAGCAAGTAGCCATTTCTAGTAACGGTCTAAAAATTGTGTTTTCCCCCACCACCTCAAGTGAAATACCTACTTCAGCATGGCACAGGTTTTAAACAAACTGAACCCATCATATTATTTCACAGAAGGAGTTAACAACCACGACTGCTTTCTTCCTGAAGGAAGGCAAGTATGTTTAATGGCACTGAACCCCAAAATGAAAGATGCAACTATCATATACAAAAAAGTCTGAAACAAGCAATCTAAGGCCGGTTTTGAGACAATCCTGCAAACATATCCATGCATAACTTTCCCCCCATGAAAAGCCCCATTCACATCAGTTGTGCAACTCACACTTAAATTACATGCGTTTAAGGATTTGAAGTATTAAGGACTTAGTCATGTAATGACTGAACTTGAGGATTTGTGTGTCATTATTTCCCTGTACTACAAACTTAAAAAAAGCCAAATTTTAAAACAATTAATGAAACCAGTTCCCATAAGCTCAATTTCCATCTGCAATTATAATCATTTCCAATTTAAAATATCCACCACATTTTATTCTTAATTAAAAATGACACATCCTTGCAATGCAGTGCAATGTGAATTAACAATTCAAATGTTATCTATGCAAATTTGTTAGTCCTTTGATTTTTTTCCTCCTTTATGCAAAGTCATGCGTGGGATTTTCTCTTTCTTTTTTCTCTCATTAAGTTTGTATAACTTCATAATGTCCAGCTCATAATGTCAGCTCAAAATATTTATGTTTCAAACATTTATGTGTGTTTTCAATCCAGGGAGGACTGGACAGTAAGATACAAGAGAAAACCGAGTGTCACTCACTTTACATGTAACCCATTTGCAAGTGGGTGCCTCTCAAGCAGGTTGAAAAGAAAGTCCAAACAACATACAAGGTGGGACATAGAGAAGTGCTTGCTCCACACAGGTGAAGTAAGGCATGCACTCCGAAGGGAACACCCCGACTAGTCCCTCCGACCATGAGAAGATGAGCAGTGAGACAGCATGGGGTCCAACTGAAACCTGCTTTCTGGCTCGAGTCTGCTTGACTACTCTGACCAGCCTAACTACTGGACTAAATGCACTCAATCTTGGACACAGAGCTCCTGAAGACCACCACTATCTCCCTTTATAGTCCTTCTGCACCTAACGGTCCTTTACTCTAGGATGGATGTTAATTTGCCCTACCCTGCATCACCTGCCTTCCTGTGACATCTCTCAAGCAACTTATTACCTTCTGTGCAGAGTCTGTCCACCATCTACCCACTGTCCAAACTCTCAAGATCCAAATCACAGTTTGTTAGCCTAAGCTTTCTATTGATTTTCAAGTTATTCTACAAAGAAGCAGTGTTAAAATGGTAACTACATCAGTAGATGAGCTTTTCACAAGTGTCTTTACATCATTAAACACTAGTTTCCTATTAAGGAGTTTTCAATTTTAGAAGCCACTAAATAAGTAGGGGTTTTCCATTCCCGCCCCCTCCAGGGTATGACACTTTTCCCCATTTTTACCCTATAATATCAGGCTCGGTCATATTCTGCCACAAGAACACACTCAAGAATGTGGCTACCTTGCCTGTTACATCAGAGGAAAGATCTAGCATTCC
>NW_005841934.1:2107013-2111177 GCF_000455745.1 Alligator sinensis
CCAGCCAGAGCAAAGACAGACACCGTGATACCATGCAGCTCCTATGCATCCTAGGAAATCCTCTTTTAGTTGTAATTTTCTACCTAAAGAAATGCTCCCTCCGATCTGCTTTGTTCTGCTTTTTTCTGCTGGAGCAAGGCCTCTGGCAGCAAGAGAAAAACAAGACTGCAGGCAGACAATAAGCTTTCTTCCAGTGTAAGCTTGCAAATCAAGTCTCTCAGAAGGGCAATTAGCTGTGTATACCTAGTCAGGAAGCAAGCAAAGGAGGCCATCTGCTTCACAGATAAGATCCATATAGTGATTATCACTGCAAACCTGAAGGTGAATTTCTCTGGTTCAAAAGGGCAGCTCAGAGCTTCAATCTAGGCATATCCTTATACTACACCTTAACAGTGTCCCTATCAGGCACAAGAAAACACTCAGTATCAGGACAAGATCTGTAGCTTACCAAATGGCAAGCACATACCTTGAAGTTAAATTACACAAAAGGCTATTATCTTCAAAGAAAAAGTATTTTATAATAGTAAAAAATGAAAGGTCTTACTCCACTTTATTAATAAAACCTAGCAGCATTAAGATATGCACTCACTTCTGTGGGTATTTTAAGAACTCTTTATTCAGTGATCTTTCACTGTCATACATTGCTTCTCTAATTTAAACAGCGTGTTCTCTTGAATCATATGTATAACTTCCATTCAACTTACTAGGACTTTTGCACACAAGAAGGTACGTCACTTGGATTTTGCAGCAGAAATGCATTCTGCCTTGCTACACTGGAGCAAAGAGGAAGAAACAACACTTCAAGCCTTGCACCAGGTGGGAAAAAGCATCCTCACTGCATACATTTCTGCTCTTCCTTTGCAAGGAGCCTTTGTAAGTCCATCTGCAAGAAAAGGAGCTCCTGGGGTAATACAATGCTGGGTAACAACCATATGCTGGAATAAGCCCATTTCTCCCCAGACATGGTGAGATTTTTTTTTCCTGGATGGGTAATCATCAGACAGTCACCAGCAGAAATGCAGGCCACCAAAAGCCACTAACTTCGGTCCCTTGCTGCCAGAGAATGCAAGAGCAGCCACAGGGATGGATGGATGGATGTGTATGTGCCTACACTGCCCCAAGAAATGAGGAGGCAGCACTCCTGTGCAGCCGAGATGAAATTCATAGGGCTTCCATTGTGGGTACCACTTTCTTTCCAGGGCCTTGGCTTCCCCCTCCCACCTTGGCAAGGTCAGGCACACCTCACTCCCCCACCTGAAATGAGCCCATCTCTGCTAAGCTGTTAGAGTCAGCTGGTTTACCTTCAATGTGCAAGACAAGTTCAGCACTGAACTGGGGGGGGGGGGGGGGGGTTGCATCAGCTTAAACAGGGAGGAGAGGGGAAGCAAAATGCAACCCTTACCTGGGCTAGTGGCATGGTCTCAAGCTGAAGAGAAATAGCTACTGGCTGCTCACACTGTCAGAGTATCTGTCCATTAGGTAGGCAGGAGCAGCTGGCAAACACTCCTTCCTCCTAGTAATGCAAGTCCAGCCTCAAAGGGACTTCAAGGGAAAAGGAGGTCACAAGCAGCTTTTATGCAGGTGTACATTGTCCCCAGGACTGCAGGCAGGCAGCCCAGCAGACTGCCACCTTCATGGCAGCTCCCAGGGGATGGGCAGGACCCACCCAAGACCTCCATCAGCACATTAGGCTCTGCACCCCCACCTTCAACCTGGCTGCCTGGGCAGCAAAACCTGACCAACCACTTCCACTATTTAGAAGCGGGGAGAGAAACAGCAAGCATCCAGCTTACAAGTCTCTTCCTGACCCTCAACCGTACTCCTGCCATTTGCCTGTCTTATGATCATCTGGTTGCTGATCCAGCCTAGCCATTCATTCAGTCTGGACAACCACCAGAGTGCATGGGATTCGTGCTACTGGCAGCTGTACAAGGAGCATGCTTGGAGCAGGAAAGCAATGGCCTAGAGCTGGCCAAAAAAGCAATGAGTGCAGGATGTGCCCACTGAAGGGGGTGGGCAGCAGCAGTCAGGTGCCAAGTCCCTCTCCCACTCCTTCCAATTAGGTTATCTGTTCTCTGCTAAACCTCACAGAAAGAGAAAACACACCTCTACCTGGCCTTGTAATTGGAAGGGTTTAAATAGATAATTTAACCTTGGGACGATATTCATTCTCACCAGGCACAATCCTTCTAATCTACAAAACAGACATTCCCTTTCACCTCAGCACATCTCACTTTAATTATGACAGCAGCGTGAGATAATTCATTTCAAATAGCTGATCAAGCCATGGGGGAATATATTAATACCTAAATATTAACAGACAGCGATGCCTAGTTAAATCAAAACTCAGGTTACAGAGACAGCAACTCCCTGCCCGACTTGGAAGTAGCACTGTCGCCCTGGAAAGCTTTGCTCTGCACAAATCGCGTGCCTTTCAGAAAGACTGCTTGGTCACAAATGGGTGCAAGACTGCTTGTCTCCCTCCCCTGACATTATACCCCAAATGCCTGAAGGATGCATCTTGGTGGTCCCCTTTTCTGGCCCATCTCCCTTCCCAAGATCCAGTCACTGACTGGGGTCAAAGTGGACAGAGCAGTAGTTCTCAACTACATACCATGAACTTAGCACTGCACAGACCTACGCAAAACCTAAAGCATCTCCCAATCCAAGTTCAGGTCAGGCTAGGGGAGATGCTAACAGGATCCAATTTTCACCCAGACTATCATGAGTCTCCCCCAGCTGTTTTATAACTTGGGCAAATCACCTACAATCCAGTATAGCATCTAATTGCTATGTTATCTCCACTTGTAGTCTTCTAAAGTGTTGTACTGAGAGACTGCTAAGCTTCACAGACGCACCTGCACCGAGTGAAAACTGGCTCAAATTGGAAACAAGTGGTAAAGACAGACATCTGAGGTTTATTTTAAAATGCAGTCTAGGATTAAACTGATTTTAGTGCAGCAATCTGTATTTTACACAACCTGCCATCGCAGCTCCCTTTTCTCTTTCAGTCTTTAAAATGCTTTGCTCTAAAATAAAAATGTAGGTGGTAAAATAGAATACAGAGAGGACAAGAGAGCAGTCTCTGACTACCTACATAATTGCGCCAATAGAGTTTTTCTCCTCCAACAGGTTTTACTCATTAAATATAATGGCTTTAGTATTTGAAAGCAAGCAATCTCCACACGTTTCCCTTCCATACACAAACTGCCAAAGCTTATGAAACACCATGTAAGCAATGAGGCTATCTGTACCACATAACTTTCCAGGGAAGCAGCTGTAAAGTATCATTGCCCTTTATCAACACATCCTGGAGTTGATAGATGTTTTTTTCCTTGTCAACATGGACATAACTCACTTTGCTAATCAGATTTTGCTCCATATTGTACCATCAGGCTTTAAGCAGAAGTTCCCACTGCATTCAGCAAGGAGTTTTACTGAACAAGAAAAAAAACCAATGTAATTACCCTGTTAGAGTTGGGGTATCCTTACAGAAAAACCCTTAATAAAGCCCTCCCCCAGCCTGTTGCCATACTACATCTGCCAACCCTTACAGGTAGGCATGCCTTTATTATGACAAGGATAAATGCAGAGTGCTGCACCGAGGGCGTAAAAATATCCAGCACACCTACTGGCTGGAAAGTGACCCTCTCAGCGGCACAGAAGCAGAAAGGGACTCCATAGTCATAGCGGACTCCGAGATGAACACGAGTTGTCAGTGTGACGAAATCATCAGCAAAGCTAACCACGCTTTATCATGCATCAGCAGATGCATCACTAATAGATCCAAGGAGGTGATACTTCCCCTCTATGCAGCATTGGTCAGACCGCAGTTGGAGTACTGCGTCCAGTTTTGGGCGCTGTATTTTAAGAAGGATGTGGATAACCTTGAGAGGGTCCAGAGGGTCCCTTCCGACCCTAGCATCTAGGATTCCTACCGCCTACTGCCACCAGCTTCCACCAGATGCTACTGTTTAAAATTATACACAAATGCTTCCCCCCCACCCATATTCTTCATCATTTCTGGTCCTTTCATAAAAAGGTCCTCAAGTTTCCACATCGGCATCATCTCACACTAAGTGCGTGCCCCAGCCACTGGACTACTGAATATGTTGGAGTGGGTGTCATGCTAACCTTGGAAATGGTTGCACAGCGAAGAATCGG
>NW_005841934.1:2111208-2125106 GCF_000455745.1 Alligator sinensis
GGAAAAGGGAAGGGACTCGTTCTCCCTGACCTGTTGGCCTAGTAACTACTGGTTACCCCGAGCATCTCCTCGCTTACGCTGCTGTGCACCCCAGGCATCACCTTCAAATCAGACAACATCAGGAGTCACCCTCCTCCTCTATACCTTACCCAGCTTCCTGTTCCTTCAGCAGACCTCTGCTAGGAAGCCATTTGGGCATGACTTGTCTCACTATGTGCTCAGATATGAATTAAGTGATTACAAGCAGAAGAGGCAAAAAGCAGTGGGCATAAGCCTGGCAGCTAGTAGCCACAGCTCGCAAGTGCCTGAGACTTTCTAGCTCAGATACTATGGGACTCACGGCTCTGTACTGCAATGGAGAGCCCGGTTCCTAATTCAGCACTAAAGATTGCACTAGGCAGCAGGAAGAGCACCTAAGAATTAAATACCGCAACGCCCAAAGTCGCTTTTCCAACATGGCATCTGAGGGCAATAAACCAATCTATACATAACAGACTATTACTGCAATTGTGAAGGCTGCAGATCACCAAGGAAAAAAGATAACCAAAACACAACAGGCAGAAGGATTGATAAAAACCTCCTGACAATACAGGCAGATAGGAATAACATCTATTTCTCCAGCCCAGGTAAGTTGTTTCTGATAAAATATTATTTTAAATACCATTAAACAATATTGTATTACTACAGTCCCAATAAAAAGCTCTCCGGAGTAGTCTTTTCAGCATATGCAAATGGTACCACTGATTCATTCTTCACTGGGCTTAGAAATCCAGCTACCCTTATAGGGCCACATGGAAAGTTAAGATAAGCTGGTAATGACAAAGAAAGAGACTGAAAGAGGCGAGCAGGGCCTCAATGCTGCACTCTATAAAGTCATTTCTTTTCCTACATGAATTAAAAAAAAAGGCAGGAGAGCTACTGCAAGGGTGTGCTTTTTGTTTATGCTACTTATTTTTCCCCTGACACAAGTCACTAAATAGACTCCAGGGGGAATATGGACCAATTCATCAATGTTCCCACATAGACAGTGAGGTGCTAATGACTTTATTGATTCCTTCTTTTGTTCAGTGCTTTATGGTGTCCTGGATGAACAGTCCATACAGCAAAAGAGAATTGAGATGGTGCGGGCAAGAATAGCATACTTCATTTTTAGCTGGTTGTAAAGACCAGACAAGTCTCAGCAACCCAATAAGCTTCAGTATTTGCTTAATGGACCATGACATCGTGTGACAATCTCCATATGCTTCTTATGAAAGCAGAAAGACATATCCCATACACTATTTTATGTACCCAGTTTTAAGGAAGCAGCTTTCTCCTGGGCACTCAAGCCGCTATCAGTCTGACAGAAAACACAACTGGCAGGCAGACTAAAAGTTGAGGTTGAGGACCACAAAGATATTTAGCTGGGTACTACTAAAGTACAAATGAAGATAGCTGGAGTAGCTAGTTAGCCACTGATAGTGCACATCCTACAAGCACTTATGTGGCTCTACAGATGCACTGTATGCTCATCTATCACGATGAGAAGAGGGTTTCTAGCCATTGGGATTCTAGATGCAAAAAGCTGTGGCCATTGGAGACCTGAATGTACAATGTCCGTGGTAATTCAACATTCATCCACAGAAGTGAGAGGCCTGGCGGTCAAAAAGAATTACCAGAAACCAGACACACCATGATCCGGGTAGAAAAAGAGAGAGAGATGAAAGTGAACTTTCATTTTCAAAACCAATTTAAAAATTATAAATCACATCACTTGGTAATATCATATGGCAGAGCACATAACCAGTGTTTGAAACAGGGCATTAGCTTTTGCAAAGAGCCAAAGCATTTGAACTAGAATATGCATTACTCCTTTTGCTCTATTCCCATTTTGGATTCATAGAGGAAAGATAGGACTAAAGTATGGTCAAGACACCATTTCCTCTGATTCAGTGGTACATCTTGCACCAGAACTACTTGATATTTCTTATTTTTAAACATAGCTGGCCATCTGGTGCCAAGACATAAATTCCTATATGGTTCTGAATGGTTAGCTAAAAAGAAACGGCTTGCTGTTTTGACATTAAAATCTAAGCAGCTCATGTGCTTCTCTCCAGTTGCCTTCAAGGATGACTGAAAAGAGCTCTTCATCAGTGCCAGCTAGTTATTAATTAGGTTTTGTTCCTACAAAATATTGCTTTCTTAACAGTTTTAGGGGAACAGAAGCTTGCTTCAATAGCCACTTCTGCCTCTCCCTGCCCTTTCCCCCCAAATCCTCAACATAGCTGAATCAGTAAGGTAAATGGTAGCAAAGCAGGAGCCACAAGGAAACACAAGAGACTATTAAACAGTTAACAACTCCAAATACTGAGGGGAATTTAATACATGTGTGTACACATGTATATATGCATATACACACACATCTATACAAAAAAAGTGTGCATGCATGTATACATGCACGTGTGTGTGTGTGTGTGTGTGTGTGCATTTTTTTTTTTTTAGAACAAGCCAGACATCCTTCCTTAAGTTTACCTGAGCAAACGGATATTCTTTAGAGAAAATCTGAAGAAAGGAGTTTTGCCATTGCCCTTGATTTACCAAGATTGCATCTGCTACACTTTGTTTTACATGGGAGATTCAGGGCCTGGACATACAATGCATTTAATTCCAGCTTAACTGGCTGTGGAACCAACAGCCTGCATGCACCGAGCAAATAAAACAACCTTCAGGCAAATATCTACACTGGAGCAACTTATACCAGCGTGATTTTTACACTGCTCCTTTAAGGCGATATTCTGCCCTGGATTCATAGATGTTAGAGTTGGAAGGGACCTCAATAGATTGAGTCCGACCCCCTTGGATTGGACCAAGTCATGCCAGTGTAAGGGTTTAAGTTGCCTGCCCATTCCCTGTTTACCCAAGAGCAAAGGTCAATTAAACTACTGTAAACATTTCATGTATAAAAGGCCCACGGGGGAATTTGAAACTTCATTAAAGAGACACTGAAAACCCCAGAGATGGAATTTTTCTCGAGGCAGCAGCAGTACAGCATCAACAGCAATGCAAACTTGCCCACAAGCATACACCCTGTCAGCAGGACCATCTGGAAGTCGCGTCTCTAAAATGGGAATGAAGTCTCCATACCCAGTCAGCTCTCGGCTTCTCTTTGGAGGCTGCCTGAATTGGGAGAAGGTAGTGGTCCCCGGTAGTTGAGTAGTCTTGGTCCAGCTCCCAGGGAAAATGAGCATAAAGTGGTAACAAATTCATCATTGCCAAGTTGAGCAAGTTTAAAATCATAAGTCTAAAAAAGATGGTTCTTGTCCCTTCCAGTCCAATCCCCGAGACAAGAGGCAGCAATCCATTCAGTGTTAGCAGCTTCCAGAGAGCATTACTTTAAAAAAAGATATGTAACCTAATAGGAGGGAAGATCTGAACTGGGGAAATAAAGCAGCAGTGCCAAAACGATCTCAATCTGAGCATCAAATTCAATTTGATCCAGGTCACAAGCTGTAACTGGCAATTGAGTTGCCTAGGTGGAGAAAAGCAATGGGCAACAGCTTCATGAGGGTGGCACGTGACATTCAAGAAACAGCGCAAGATTTTCCAAAAAGACAGGGACTGAATACACGTGAAGTTGTAAGGCCCCTGCCTGTGCACTGGATGTCCCTGCAGAACAGCATTCAAATGCAACGGTGGGTGCCCTTGCACTGCGAGTGTCAGTAGTGCAAGTCTGCCAGCCAAGATCTGTTTGTCCAGCACCAGTCCACAAATGTTCACCTTCTTTTATGAATATGCTTTCAAAATCATTTCTACAGGCCAAGAGCAGAGCTCTCGTTACAGTGTGCACTTCCCATTGACAACTTTAAATAAATGTTTATTTTAAAATCATATCTGACCTTTAATTAGGTGCACTGGAAAATTAATCCATTCCTATACACACACAAAAAAAATTAAGAATTCATGAGATTTGGCAATTATCTTGGTAAAATGAACCAGAAGACTCAGTTTCTACAGAGTTTTACTGAAAAAGCCTGCCCTCCTAGTTAAAAACAAATGAAATTGCTTCTTATTGATTTTAATTTAGGTTGAAACACATGCTGTCTCTCCAACAATGCCAGAAATGGAAACAACTATAAATGAGTACAAGATGAGATAAGACAGATCGACTCTTAAGCAATCAAGAACACAGATGACCTCTAATTTAAACAGTAGTTAAAATATGATATTATGTGTATGGATCAATAAATAAGTTCATATTAATCACGTCCTTGAGCATTCAAACGCTACATAGCTTGGGGTTTTTTGTTTTGTTTTTTTTAATTTGGGCTCTAAAATGTTGTCCAATTAAGCGCTACTAGTTTTTCTTGCAGATCCTCTGGATTCTAATTTACAAATAACATTTAATTGCTTCTCTTGATTTTAAGTGCTATCAGCATGTTTCTCCAAGTGATGTTAACATCACACATGCCACAGAACAGAAGTAGTCCAATCTTGGCACAAGAGGCTAGGTTACAAATTAAAATACATTTGCACTGCCATTTCTCATAGACAGCATGTTGTAGCAGGTAATGATACCGGGCATTACACACACCTTCTCCATAACAGCAGAGGAAGACAGCCCAGTATCATCACAGGCCTGTAACATGCTACAATGGTTGCATTTAAAGTTGTGCTCTCTCTTTCCCCATCCCAATTCTGCAGGGCTAGCAGGGATGGGGAAAGCACTGGGGGGAAGCAGGGGCAGCCAAAAGCTCGGGATTTATGTCTGCAGGTCCTTAGTCTCCAGGTGCCCAGTGCTTTCCTATCAAAAGGATCAACACTAGCACTTCTGGTACCTGCACACAGTGCCGATGTTTGCTTGGCTCTGATCTGCCCTCTGTCTTCTGTAAGTGAAGCAAGGGCATTGATGGGTTTCAGATTCAATTTCACTTTAGGCCCCTTTTTCCCCCCCACGATGTGGGACATTCTCCCTCCCACTTGGAAAGGTTGAGCCCCAGACTCCCTTAGCCATATTGTCCCCATACCCTACATTTACCACTTCTCTATACATGGGATAATTGACCACTGGTAGTGTTTCTCCTATTGAGTTCATTGCACCCCTACACTAGCAGCAAGGCAAGGAGTCAGAGGAAACAGAGGCTGGGATTTCTCAAGTCCCTTAGATAGTCAGGGAATGGAGGGATACATGAAATGGAGGTGACCTCCCCACCAATAGATTAAATCACTTAAAAGGGCTGATCATATGATCACAGCTGGAAATGCTGGGTCCTGACCTGATGAGGAATTTCTCACTGCCAACAATGAAAGCCTCTGCAATTATGCAAATGGGCAAATAAGAAATGCCACGTTACATGCATTTCACCTATTCTTTACCAGCCACCTCAGCTAATTAGTGCATGATTTAAGAGAATGCAAAAGAAGGCAGGATTAACTTGATCAAAAAGACTAGGCTGAACTTCTCATGTTTACCAACAACATTATTTATCGTGTGACCGTGAGACAACAGTGCAGATACAGCCAGGTAACTTTTAGAAATCCTGTTAACCGCACATTATGGCCTGATCCCAAAACAGCATTGAGCACTTGTAACTGCCACAAAAGTGAATGAGTGAATGGGAGACGTATGTGCTCAGCATCAAGTACTAAGTCAGCGGCCCAAGATGCATCCTCTCCTGACAGGGAGAACAATTAACTAGCATAAGTGGGTGAGGTCGGTTCCCTTAAGAAGACCATATTAAAATCATCAACCACTTATCTTTTGGATATACACAAGTTTCTTCCAGGTACAGCACATTACTGAATTCAAGCCTTAGTCTGACAACAGCATGGATAACCTTGGAGTACAGAAAGGGAAAAATCCCTCGGTCAGCTGACGAGATGCTGTTGGCAGCCGCTTCTTTACTGAAAGTGCAATGGTCCAAATCACGGTACCAAAATCACATTATTTTCAGGCTATTAACTGTAGAAACCTGTGGCAGTCTAAGTGGATCTAACTTTGCAATAAAGGAGCAAACAGAAGCATCTTACAGGACTCTGATATTGCAAATCACTTTGGTTCTAGACAGGCAACACCTTTAGACTTATATTCAAGTTGTGAGGGGTCCCATTCAAACAAAACATGCTTTAAATGCAGCCACATACAAAATTACAACTCAACCTGAGCTTCCAGCATGGTGCTGCAGCATAATCCTTAAATATACAGGCAGGGGAGAAATGAATACAGGGTACGTAGCACTGACAAGAGCAACAGCATGTCCAATTTCAGTATCTACTTTTAAAAAGAAAGACCTGGAGAAAATTTAAATAAACATAGAAAACACCTATAAGAGTCACTACAGGACTGGAGAATGTGTCAGCTCACTTACAGAGCTTGGACTGTGTAGCTTATCAGGAAAAACGATGGATTATTTGTACTCAGTAATCATGTTATTTCCTGGGAAGAAGATGCTAGGTAATAGGGGGCTCTTTAATGTGGCAGAGAAAGGCTTAAACAAGAACCAATGGTTACAATCAGAAGCCAAGCAAATTAAGACTGGAAATGGGGCAAGCTTAAAAATAAGTGGTCTGGTTAATTAGCCACTGAACAAACTCCCAAAGAAAGCTGTAGGTCCGTCATCTAGGTGTCTTTAAATCAAGGTTTGAAGCCCATAAATCAAACAAGTCACTGGGCTTCATTCAAGGATGGGTGGATGAATTGTAATGGTCTATAGTACACCGGTCAGTCCCGATGGTCCTCCCTCAGGCCTGAACTCTGCATGAAAGAATCCCCTACCACCACATTGGCTCTCCGCAAATGCCACAACAGACGCCCATCCAGAACACCGAGATCCCTAAACACACAACGCAACAGAAAAGGGCATAGAAAATACAAAGTACGAAGTCCTGGGGGAGGCAGGAATCTTCAGCCACACTTCATCTAGACACCCTCTCAAAACATAATTTGATTTCTAGGCACATGAACAGACTCTCTGAAGATTTATTCAGGACACAGGACTCCCATTAGTAGCGTGGCAATGCCTTCTCATAGGCAAGCGAACATGCATCTCCCTCCAAAACCTCACTGACCTAAAATATCTCTTTGAAGCCATCATCTGGTGTTAAGAAACTTTAGTTACTAATCCAAAAAAGGAAGACTTTACAAACAAAATACTTATTGGGAAAGACGACATTTCATTCACCATTACAATGAACTAGAGCTCTCTGCTGTTTTCCCCAACTCTGTAGTAATTTCCCTTCCTTGTAGGACGGGCATCCCTTCAAAACATCCCTTTACACCAAATAGTTTTCTTTAAAGCCTGTGTAACAGCTGTCAACAACAGAACAGGACACTTCAGAGATGTCAGGAAAGCATGCTGTATGCCTCTATTAAGAGGCAAACTTAGGATAAGAAAGTCATGCTAAGATGCTCCTCTACATTTCACTACACAAGTAAAAGAAAAATATCCTCCAAACAGCACAGAGTTGACAAAAAGATATGGCACACTCCTGATGGAGCAAGGAGAAGCAGTGGGGAAAAAAAGTGCAGCATTTTTTATTTTATTTTTTTTTTTATAAAGAGCATATTGGTGAAGCTCAAGTTTGGGCATGGGACCTCTGGAAGAAAAAACACAAACCCTCAAGAATAGGACAAAGATGCACAGAACCCTACCACATGTTCAGTGGACTGAAGTTATATGAACTTTAATAAAAAACCCACAGTTTTTCTTAAAACTACCTGTTTCCACACCATCATAAAGATGACAGAACAGACCTTCGGCAAACTAAAACCATCTTCATGCTACTACAGCCAGGGGAGCCATGACAATTCACAGCAGCTGAGGACTTGCCTCTATGTTAAGACAACATTATATGCGCACACGTTTTTGTTACCAGGCTTTACAAAGATAACAATGAATTTATTCACAGTAAACAAAAGAGAAGCACTTTACTATGCATAAACAATGTAGTAAGAAACAATTAAAACAATCACAGCTTTTGAAACTGCTATCACTGAGCCTGTACATTTAACACTTACTTAAATAGCTAAAAATCCAGGAAGGTGACGCTCTGGAATACAAACAGTTATACAGAAGCCATATAATCTGATGCAAAACCCTTGGGCGCAGAAGAAAGGAAAAATACACAACTAATTTTAGAACTCGAGTACTCCATTAGCGATTCTCACCAATTAAGATATGATGCAACTGCTGTCAACATAGCAAATTTTACTTATATTTTAAAGGTGGGTTTAGACTACTAAAACCCAAGTTCTTCTGCTATGAAAGGAATATTAAACGGTAATTAATTTGTTAGCAATAGGAGACTGATAAGTAAAAGCCAGTGTGCTGGCTTCCTCATTTCTCCTATCAAACAAATGCATCCTTAGAGAGATTTTTGTGCGTCACAAGTCCCCAGGGAAAGGTCTTCTTGGTCCTAGTTTGCCTCCACAGTAATTCTAAAGTAAAAGTTGCAGAAGTGATTAAATGACTTTGAAGCCAAAGTCCCACTGGAAGTCAACTGGGCTCTGGCACTTGGGGAAATCCCAGCCGTAACACTACTTTTGAGCTCAATGTAGATCTGCACTTAAATTTTCAAAAAGCAACTCACCATTTGGGATGCCTCGATTTCCAGGTGAGCACCTGGAGGAAATCCTAATGATGCCCAGTTTTCAGAAAGGGAGGCGGGAGGGGGGGAATTCATCCAAGAGGCAATCCCTTAAGTGGCCTGGATTGCAAGCTGGGCCCACAACAAACAATCAAACAAACAAAAAAACCAACAACTGAGGCATTCAAAAGTGACTTTAGGATATGCCTCTGCCTACTTCAAGGACTTCTTACCAGCAGTTGTTCTACCTCTTAGGAGCTCAATTTTTTTCTAAGCTCAGGGGATAGGAAGTAACAGGAACACATCCCCGGCTACACAGGACTGGGTTCAAAACATCCCTGGAAAGCACAACGGACCGAGCAGCAGTCATTTTAGCAGCATTAAAGGGGCATCCTTGCTGGAAGCTTTTAGATAAGCCCTGGTGGGTCCAGTCTGGCACAGCTCTGCCCCTTGCAGAGTCACTAGCACCCAGGCTGAGTGGGTGTAGAGCAGTCCAAAGTTAAGAAGCAGGTGTTTTCACCAAGCTCTTGGCAGGGGTAGGAAGGAGCACCCAGCACGCAGGGCCAAGGTGAACCTGGCCTCTTTCCCACGCGTTCACTAGTCACCGCTTCTCCAGTGTAAACCCTTCTGCGTTCTCCTTCAAAGAGAGTAGGCTGAAAAACTATCGTTGCCTTTAAAAGCCAAATTCCAGGGTCATCTTCTGGGCAGGGGCCGAGCCAGGGAATGCCAAGCTTATGACACAAAAAAGTGCTTTTAAACACTGCAGTATTGTATTGGTGTCTGACACCTTCCCAAAAGGGATGGGAACAGACAGACAGACTCGAGTACTGGCCATTTTGCCTGCAAAGATCAGATAGCTTTCCTCTTTGTCACCAAAATAAACTGGCTGACAGCAGGAGAGCTTTAAAAGCAGTCTGTCAAAAAGACAGGCAAGCTCTTTATCAGAGAGAGAGAGAGAGAGAGAGAGGAGAGAGAGAGAACCACACAGCTGCCACATGACCAAATAATGCCCAACATTTTGCTCCTAAATACCAAGGCAGATCTTTCTGGCTCAAGGTCCATTCATTGAGTATCAGCAAGTACAGAAAAGGATTTTCAAAGCAATCTTTGCTAAGCTTAACATCCAAGTCTCAAAACACCTAGATTTTTTTTACATAGGTTTCTATGCTATGAATGCACAGTCCCCGAAAGCAGCAACTGGTGGTGGATAAACACACTCAGGCATTACTGCAACACTTATGCACAGAATAACCACAACACCCACACCAATTGAGATTTCATGTGTCATTGCTGCTGGCAGGTGTATGTTGCAGCCAAGTTCTATAAAATGGGCCATCATTATTCAAATTACTTGATTATTAACACTGCTAATACTCCTACTCCCAAACACATCTAAATATGCATAATGGCACCACATTAAAAAAAGAAAAAGAAAACCCAAAGCCACATGCATTACCCGGCTTTACCTTCGGCCATAGTTTACTCGACGGTTAATTTGAGAGCTGTAAGGTGACCCCATTCACTATAATAAAAAATAAATCTTGCATCGATTGCATGGCTTCTTCATTCCATTACTATAAAGCCTCCTCACCCTTTTCTCCACTATTTACTCACCCCCGGCATTCCCCTTGCCACCTATAATAATAAAAGGAATAATACTAAAAGGACAAAGAGGACATCAGTGTCTATATAACCCCTCACTGCTTTCACCTCCTGGCTTGCATGTTGCATTTCTTTTAGGCTTTTATAAGTTGGTGGAAAGAGTTTTCTTCTTACACTGTGCCCTAGAGGGCAGGCCCTGTGCTTTCCCACAGGCACGTACAGACCCAACATAGTGGTTCTCCACCTTGTCAGCCTTGAGGCACCCCTTGAAGTGCCAGCTCTCAACTTTCACGTTATTTTTTGACTAGAAAAAAAAAAAAAAAAAAAAAAAAGAGCAATTCTGCTGCAACTCGGAAAGCCCACACTCTGAAAGTGTCAGTGTTTTTAACACTATGAATTTCAGTTGGAAATCTCTGGGTTTATCTTGTGAATCGTGTTTGCATGCCAAACAGTGCTATCATTGTGCAGCACCCCTGAAAGGATCTCAAGGCACCCTAGGTACTGCTGCACCCTGCCTGAGAATCACTGACCTAGCACAATGGAGTCCCCCAATGCTATTATGACATTAGGTAACGTGCACTGGTACTAACAACAGTGTCGGAAAGCATTGCTCCTGTTAGTAGGTTTATAAACATGCCAATATAAAAAGCTTGGGCTCCCAATCAGAACAACTAGACCTTACCTAGGCTTTTCAGGAGCTTGTTACAGACACTTCCCATCAGCGTGATGAAAGTGTGCGTTCATCAAGCTTTTCCTGCTATACACCGCTTCCCACACCTGCACCTCTCCAGAAAGTTCACATTTTGCCAGTGTTATCCAGAAATAACTCCAAGGAAGTCAACGGAGTTACAACCATGTCAATTTGATACAAGAAGTGGACTCGGTTTTACTTGGACACCAAGGCAACGCAAGTTTTCCAAAGTTACAAATGAGCTAAAAACTTAGTTTTGTAGATATTTATGTACCTGAAAACACAGGTAAGTGCCCTGGAATATTTTCAATGCATCCGAGAATCCCATTAGTCTCTCGGCTGCTGCAAGGGCCCACATACTTTTCAAACCTGCCCTGGAGGATCTCTGGATATGCCCCACTGACAGCAGAATAAGTCATTTAAAACACTGATAATTAATCCTTGAGAATGACTGCACAAGTATGAAGTATCACAATTTGGTCAAAACATAACAGCAACTGTGCTGGATGCTTTGCAATAAAATGAAGAGACAGTAACTTAAGAGCAAACAGAAATTAGTCTTGTCCATTTGTCATTTCTCATATTAAAGTTGTATCTTGGATAAAGTATAATTTTATTGCTATACCCTTAGGCTCCAGAGCACATATCATGCCACACATTCATTTGGCACCTAAAAAAGTAGAAGCCAAATTATTAGCATTTTTTCCAAGGATAGTTGAGATTAATCGCTTGCAGTCATTTCTTTAATTTAACCATAAAACTCAAACATTTAAATTACAGCTAACTTTAACAGTGTTTTATTTGAGAAAGCTCTCAGCATGCGAGTCCTTCAATGCTAATCAAGAGATGGATAGGGCTTTCAGTGTTTGCTGTTGCAGAAAACTATAGAAGATGCAAAAACTTGGAAGTTCACAGCTGAAAATAAAGAAAAAAAAAAAACCTTTAAGTGCAAGTCCATCAGACAAAAAACAGTCAACAGAAGTGAAACCTTGGCCCCACGGGTGCTCCATCCCATACTACAGAAAGTTTATACTCTGCACAGATGTCACATCAGGTTGTTGGCAAGTAAGACTTCTCACAACGCAATGAAATCCACTGTTCCCTGATGGCACACATCTCACAGGCAGACCATGCTCCATTCCACCGCAAACAAAAGACCTTGCTCAACAGCAAGGAAGCCAGAAAGTCCCCATACCAGGATTAGCAGAAAAGCCATCATAAAAAAAAACAAACAAACAAACAAACAAACAAAAAAACTCAGAAAAAACTTCCCCCCCCCCCCGAACTGGAACAGAAAGCCATTTGCTCCAGTTTCCTACAACCAGTGTATACAGAAATCCAACTCCGCCTTGAAAAGTGGGGCAGGAAGAGAGAGAAAGGAGGGGGAAAGCAACTCTACATGCCCCATCCCAACACATTTGGTTTAGCCCTCAAAACAAGAGACCCTGAACAGTGCCAGATCCCAACAGTGGGGGACAAGAGCTTCTGTCTGAGCACATTTACAGACCATGGAACAGAAAAGAAGTTGAACCTGCTCCTGTATTTCTCAGACACCCAGCCTCAATTCTCTGGCAAGTCCACTCCATTTCCTCTAGGAACAGATCCCTCCTCCCTCCCCTCCAAGGTATTACATTTCCCCTTTCTTCCAAATCGCACTTGCTCTGGCTTTTAGGATATCAAGCTTCCAGGACTGCCTGAAGTTTGTTTTCAAAGCTGCATCCTGGTTCTCTCAACTGTGAATCGGCTTGTATATACCTGCGACGGGATATCAAAGCTCTCTCCCTCAGGAGCAAAGCAGCAAGCTCAGCTCCTCCGGCATGGGGAGGAAGGAGAGAGGTACATTTGACACTCTTTATCTGCAAGGACTCCATTAGCCACTTCCTGGAACGTAAAGCATATTTAAAAAGGCATTGAACGGAAGAGATAATTAAAACGTAAGAAGTGTCATCTTCATAAAAGCCACAGGACTAAATAAAGTCCTGGAGGGCCCTCTCCTGTACATTTCCTCTCTCTATTCACACACACCTTGCTCGGGGAAATCCTGGATAAGCTACAACACCTTTAAAAGTGGCAGTCAGTCTGCTCGCAGGAACACGCTTTTAGGAGAGGGATGCACACAATACCGAGGATTGCCCCTCCCCGACAGCAAACAAGGGTGGAGAGATTAACTCACAACTCAAGAGTATGAAAACAGTCACCTCCACCCCCCAAATATCCTGTATTAAAACAAAACAAAAAAAATTAAGTTGTAAGGTAGCATGAATTAGGTAATACTACCCGACCCGCTAACAAGGGAGGCAAATTTGATAAAACAGGCTACCTTCTTTTACACATCTATCCTAATAAATAGAAAGCAAGCTATGGCTCCATAAATGCCACGTTTACTGCTAGACTAGTTAAGAAATGTGTAATGGAATACATAATTTTTCTTCGGGTAGCGTGGAGCATTTATCGCATCTTCTCTTGGAGAAGCACTGCAAAACTATTTATTAGGGATGTTATTGTATTGTTAATATTTAGGCCTCATTCATGGACACGATGAATTTAGCTGCCTGGTTGAACAGACCCCATAGAAACAATTGCGTTTACCCTTATCTTAGCTTGATTTATTAAACAATGCAATTACCTGTGACAGTGCCACAGCTGAATGTACTGCGCCAGCCTTTCAGGGAGAGCAGGAGAGCTTCCCATCTCTTTTTGGATAAGGATGACCCTCTTTCCTCCTTGCTACAGCAGAGAGCAAGACACCCATTCACAAGGTACAAAATCCATTACAATTCTCTTCACAAAAGGAAAGCTGCAAAGATTTATTTTCTAGGTGGTGTCATACTTTACCTTACAACAAAGCCAATTTAGCCTTGTCTGCTGCTTTGCTAACTAAAGTGGAGGGGGGGGGGGAAATGACTATTTTGCTTGTGTTTATAGAACAAAAGGGTTTATTGCATGAAGTTTTTTTTAAATTACATCTACTTGCAATCCCTGCTTTTCTTCTTTCACAAACTTTTTTTTGGGGGGGGGGGGGGGGGGGGGTTTTTAAATCCTC
>NW_005841934.1:2125137-2126536 GCF_000455745.1 Alligator sinensis
ATAGAGGTGCTAAACGGTTCATTCTTTTTTGACGGGGAATCCCCACCGACACCCATTTTGACAATTTGGCACCTGCACAGATGTCCACAGAGAAGCTCCCTCCCCAGGGCAGCGCTCCTGCACCGCAGAGGAGAAGGGGGCAGCGTCTGCGCTCGTTTAATGAAACCAGCCCACGTGCATTACTCTTGCCGCTTCCCTCGGAAAAGTGATAATGAAGTCAGGGAAAGGTAGCCGCATCAAGGCCTGAACAAGGAAACAGCCTGCTCTCCACGCAAACCCTTGTGTGATGAACAACCTCCAAATCCTCCCAAGTATGATGCAGCTATTTCCCAGCCGCTCGGGTTGCCGGATGGTTTCACTAACACGCAGCGCACATCCATGCGCACACTTCCATGCACCCTTCGCCTTCCCCGGCACCCACCTCCGATGCAAACGCGGTGCGGTCCGAACTCCGCCGCTATAAATCACGGATTCCTACGATCCTGTCCTATTAAACCCGCATCAGAGCTCGTTTTCTCCAAGTGCTCCTAGAGCCTCCCTTCTAGATGTAATTACTGTACAATATACATCAGAACCAGAGAGAAAGGCTTCACTCGGAGGGCTGAAATCGAGAAGAAATCAATACAAAGAAGATAAATGTTTCTCCTCAAGAGCTGCAGAATTTCAAATAGATGGAGCTTTTAACCCTTGCTCCGGCTTATTTCATTTTTGCCTGAAATCACCGAACGGTCTGGGAGGACCGGGATGTGAAAGGGCTGGTTACTTATCCCCACGACTGAACAATGACACCAGAGAGATGGTTCTGCTTGTCCGTCCTTTAACCTGCAAAGGGTCCGTGCTACTAGGGGGTCAGCGTGGAAACTGTCCTGCCTCTTAGAGCAACGAACCGCGACTTCTCATTTAAGGGTGGGGGGGGACACACAAATAAAACCATGTGGACAGGAAAAGGGTCTGCAAAATACGGGAGCGGTCACGTGGTTTCAGCGCCAGAGATCGAAGTTTGCCAGCCCCCGAAACAACAATAACGTTTGGCTGGAAGGTTCGCAAGTTTACTGCCCCCGGAAGGAAGTTTGGTGTTTTTTTAAAGAAAATAAATAGATCAACTCTAGGTTTGATTCTTTTATCTCCCCCTTCTACACTTGACAGCACTTTGCCTGCAGTTTCACCACCTCCCTTTGGGAAGTCGGTTGCTCCCCTTCGGGAGAGGGGCTGGGGGAAGAGGGCAGGAAAAACCCTTCCATATTTTAGAAAGAATATATATATTTTGTTTTTAGAAAGAGAAAGAGAGAGAGAGGAGGCGGCAGAGGGTGTGCAGGAGTACAGAGCATGGGTGGTGCCAGGGCTGGGAGGCAGCAGCAGGGTGCGGGCCCCGCGAAGGAGCCGAGCCGAGCAGAGCCGA
>NW_005841934.1:2126871-2127478 GCF_000455745.1 Alligator sinensis
GTGTGCACAGACACAAGGGGCTGGGGGTGAAGGGCACACACACACACACACACACACACGGAGTGACACACGTACACACGCGCAGGGCCCGGGGACAAGGGGCACACACTGACACCCCCCCCCCACACACACACACACACCGATACGTGTGCACAGGCTCGCGGGGCCGGGGGGGTGAAGGGCATACATACACGTACACACGCGCGGGGCCCGGGGACAAGGGGCGCGCGCACACACACACACACACACACGCGCGCGGGGCTGGGGGCGCGCACACACACACACACAGATATGTGTACACAGAGACGCGGGGCGCACACACGTATACAGAGAGTGACACACGTACACACGCGCGTAGCTGGGGGCTGAGGGGCGTGCGCGCACACACACACACACACACAGTGACACCGATACGGACACGCGCGGGCTCGAGGACGAGGGACACACACACACACTCACTCACCTCACACACACAGACCCGCGGGTAGGTGCCGAAGGGCGCATCCCCACACACACACACACACACCCCCACACAGACCCGCGGGTCCGGGACACGCGCGGGACGCGCCCCCCCCCCCCCCCCCGTGTCACACACACACACACACAC